>NC_137816.1:63825839-63983339 GCF_963921795.1 Nannobrachium achirus | reverse complement strand
CTCTGTAAGAATGTGTATTTATTTATTTATTCATAAACATTTACCCTTTTTTTGCCTTGAAAGTCGTGAAGTTTTTTTTTCTGGTGAATTTCCTGGATTTTTTCCCCCCACTGTGTTCCGTCCACGTGTTGCCAGGTTCTGCGAGTGAAACAAGCGCTCGGGTCTTATGAGCGAACAGTTTTGCATTCACCTTGCTGTGGCTGTAACCCCCCGACCTTATAATTATGTTTTTGATATTATTATTTTGGTTGAAACATGCCAGGTAAAGTAAACATTTTCTGTTAACCTTTTAAAGTAGTAGTTCTTCCCCAAAATGACTTTTTTTCTATGAAGACTTGAGTTCAATACTATTTTTTTGTATTTCTCGCATTCCAAAGACAAAAAAAATAAAAAGAAATTATTACAATAAATGTACCCCTATTAGTTCCGGATGGGGACCCACATGCATTCGGGTCCCCATCCGGAATCAATGGGGGTACATTTATTGTAATCAAATTATTGTCTTATAGGAATGCAACAAAAAACTAGAAATATTATTGAACTCAAGTCTCCATGGCATCAGTAATCGATAGTAAATAAGTCATTTTGGGGGTGAACTACTCCTTTAATTGAAGTTATCTGGGTTGTAAGGCTAGATATCGTTGGACAATAGGCCTGTAATGTCCAATTAGACAGGATTAGTCATGCTTCACTTGACATCACAATCACAATATTATGTAATATAAATGGTAAGACAGAATTAATTTCCCATTGGATTCCTCAATTCCTCACGACTCACGTCAGTGCAACCACACTTGCAATTTCCCAGAATTGCACCTTTCTAGTTTTATATTATTGTTTTGTCTTTAAATGTTTTGATGAATTGAATACACAGAGGACCCCAATGGAAACAAGTCAAGGTTTAAACGTTTATAGGTTTAAAGGGTAGGCACAATAATCTTAGGCTTCAGCCCTACACCTTTTTGGTCTGTATTTTTTCCCCCTATGAAAGAAAAAAAAATGTGTTGTATTAATTTACCCCTTATGACCAAAACAAAAGGCCTATAGGCTATCCTTTTGTATAACAAAATTAATTCATAATGATAGTAGCCTAATTATTAATAAAGTATTGTAATAGACTAAGCCAATAGCCTACTTACCTCCCCTTTTTCACTGTAAATATCTTCTAATTCTTTTCATTTTATTTTCCTTTTCGTTTTTCTTCTTTATGACTTTATTTTTTCCTTTTGTTATCCTAAGCAAAGTACTGTGTTCCATCCATCTGTCTTTCAATGTTATATGAGATAGGCCTACATAAAGGTTTCTTGTGTAAATAAGCCGAAAACAGCTTACTAAGATCTCCTTTTAGTTGACCTTGTACCAGTGAACTCAACTGTACTGTCATGAAACTGTACCCTTTCCTATGCAAACTTCTAATAAATTCTTCAATCAATCAATCAATCAATCAATCAATCAATCAATCAATCAATCAATCAATCGATTAAATCAATCAAAACATTACAGGAAAACAAGGCCAAAGTCGCTTATAATTAGCAGACATGGCATCACGGTGTTCCGCCCGTCAGGTCTCAACACGCTCGTCAAGTTGCACCAACATACAGAAGTAACTTCCTGTCATGGACGTCAAAAATGACAGATGAGCACACATGAAAAGCGCATACGTGATGATACAGAAACAATAACTAGGCTACATACAAAAATCATGAATTATAATTATTACTGTTTTTGAAATAATGCGAATAAGTACTTGTGTCAGTCAATTACTCTTATTTTGAAATCAATTTACCGGAAAACAAACAGGTTAACACCCAACTTGACTACAGAGTGTTATTTTTAATTGACGAACTGTTTTCAATACGTCACAGATGTTTCTTTTTGGTTTGGATTAACGTTGAGCCGTTTGCGCCCTCTTCTGGTCGGAGACCTGTCATTACTGAATTGACTGATTGATTAATTGAATGTATTAGAAGGGAAAGGTTGCGTAGGAAAGGGTACAGTTTCATACAGTTCACTGGTACAAGGTCAACTAAAAGGATAAGCTCAAGCACTAGACTTATTTAAATTGAGACCTTTTTTAAACTCATATAACATTGAATGACAGACAGATTAAACACAGTATGCAGCAAGAAAGAAAGAAAGAAAGAAAGAAAGAAAGAAAAAAAGCACCACAACTGATATTTTATGTTTCAAAAGTGATCAAAAGTGAGGTTTTTGTTCTCCTTTTTTCCCCCCATTCTTTTTTAAAGTGCAATCTGCATTATTGTCAATCATGTTTATTCTAAAAAAAATAGCCCATCACAAATATTTGTATCTTACTTTCAAAACGTATAGTTCAATGGTGCTTGTAGAGGGTAGTAAATATGTGAACTCATAATGACGTGATCTGAACATAATATGATATAAGCAACAATGGCACTATTATGGTTGCTGTTTAGGCGTGTGAGCTCCATAGAGTTATAATAAGAAGGTGAGCTCCCAAGCAATTTAGCTGTTTCGTCCATTGTAGGGCTGTAGGCACCTACTTTTGTCATTTATTAATTTCACATACAGTTAGGCCTACCTCTAATTTAGAGGAAGCCTCAAAAGTCTAGTATCTGGTCTCGTCCCATAGGGATATCCTTTAGTTTGGACTGGTCACTGGAGTGATGGTTAAGATATTGGACTTTCACGCGGGAGACCCGGGTTCGAAGCCGGGAGAATCAATCAATCAATCAATCAATCCCAATCAATCAATCAGTCAATCAATCAATCAATCAATCAATCAATCAATCAATCAATCAATCAATCAATCCCCATTCCTCCCTCCCTCCCTCACTGACTGTCCAGTCCAGTTGGTGGCGGCAACACCCCTGTTCACCATCCATTAACAAACCCCACAAAGAAGAAGTAGAATCATTCAGTAATAGAGGAAGCAGCAGAAGAAGAAACAAAAAAGGAGAGCCAGTTTAGTTAAAAAATGGCGGAGCTCAGGAGGAGAAGAAGCAGATATCATCCTGACTCTGGCGGCGGCCTCTCGGTCTCCTCCACGCCGCTGGGGACGCGCCGCGGCCCGGGCAGACTGTGTCTCCTGCTCGGCGTGCTGCTGCTGGCCCTGGAGCCCTGCGGAGCCACCACGCACTGGGTGGTCACCGAGGACGGCAAGATACAACAACAAGTAAACACAACACACCGTAATAAACATGTTAGCCGCTCGGTAACGGTTCCTATAGGCTGGGATGCCAAGTTGCTTTGCGAGTTGCGGATCCGGTCTGGGTCTTTTACCGGATACAGAAACGTTTCTTGTATGTATGTGTGCGTGAGAAATGGCCGGATACAGTAGGTGGGCTCTAGACCGGATCACGCTAGTTGGTTCGCGATAGAGACCAGGCTTCCCACGGGTGCTGCGAGGTTAACACGGTTTGCTAAAAAGGCTTCGTTTCGACATCATCTCGCAAGGAAAATAGCAGATCTACGAGCCTGTGGGTCGTAGATCTGCTATTTTCCTGTCTTCTTCACTGACAGACCAGACATGCTAACCATGTTAGCCGCGCGGCTGCTAAAAAGGTTTCGTTTCAACCTCATCTCGCGAGAGGAAAGAACATGACAGATCTACAAGATATCGATGCGTCGCTTCGTGGCGCGTCGATTGCTTGTAGATCTGCTGTCTCCTCACCACCTCTCACGAGATTTCTCTGGCAACACCTTAGTACTACGGAATGTATAACGTATGCTAGCCTGTTAGCAGCTAACGGTGGAGCTAGACTGTCTAGACAACCTTGCTGATTATTGATCCTGTGAATTATTGATTAATTAACGTACGTGTTAATTGTTGACAGTGTCACGTGTGTCGTGTTGGTGTTTATTTTTAGCCCACAATAAGATAAAGAAGCAACCAATTCAATGCCAACAGCTGCTTATTACCGGTATCAGTTGGGTAACATATGTTATTATTATCCTGGTAGATGCCATCTACCAGGATAATAACATATGTTACCCAACTAATTCATTGATTACATGTTGGTAAACATTTACGGTATACTATTAAAATTCAGTGATCTATCTATTCAATACAAAAGATAACTACACACATTTATAACATGCTTCTATTTGGAACTCAATTATATAAATATTCATTGTGTCAAGGCAACAGGTGAACCCTCCCCTAGGGAAATACACCAAAACATAACATTATAAGTTTAAATGAGATGACAATCAGCTCTTGTGAATGTATAGGCTATGTGGCAGAGAGTCACATCCCCAGCCTGAAGCCTCAAAAGTCTAGTATCTGCCCTCGTTCCATAGGACTATCCCTTTGGAGTAATGGTTAAGATATTGGACCTTCACGTGGGAGACACAGGTTCGAAGCTGGGTGGGGAGGTTCGGATCACCTCCGTTAGATATAGAATAAACCTAAAACAAGTGTCCCAATTATAATCTATTCTATACAAAAGATAACTACACACATTTATAACATGCTTCCATTTGGAACTTAATTATATAAAGATTCATAGTGTCAAGGCAACAGGGGAACCCTCCCCCCATAGAAAAATACACCAAAACATTACATTATACAAGTTCAGATGAGATGACGATCAGCTCTTGTGAATGTATAGAATAAACCTAAAACAAGCGTCCCAATTATAATCTACTTAAAGGAGCTATAGTCAACTTTTTCATTGTAGGTGTACATCCTAGTCTACAGACTAGGATGTAAACAAAGTACGGGCCCTGTAAATGTAAACAAAGGGCCAAAATGATTATTTTATCATTATTTTACGCTTTTTGTGGTCATTTTTTAATTGAAACACATATATGAAGCTTATTTTTTTATAAAATATTTTCGAAACATTATTTTTATTTTAGCATCCGTTTTTCAAGAAAAAGTTGACTATAGCTCCTTTAATGGTGTTTGCTTGACCATAGATGCTAAGCATGTTATTTAGACAAGGGGTCTTCAACGTTTTTCAGCCCATGCAGGGACCCCCCCCCCAACACACTCTACATATTGTTGTATAACATTGTGTTGCAGATTAAACGATTTCACAGATACATTCATAGATTTGTTTGACAGCATTATCATCAGTGTTGGATTCATGTTAATATGTATTTTCAAACATTTAACAATTTAAACTGTCAATAATTGGTACACTTGATGTTGGCTCTGCATCTTGGTCCCCCCCCACACACACACACAACGCCAAACGTCAAACGTCTTCGGCGAGAATAGCAGATCTACAAGGCCCCGTTATTTTCAATGAACTAGCCCACACCGGCGGTGTCAGACGCGCGCAACCGCAGGTCTGCCGCCTCGTCTGCCGTGCCGATACGCCACTGTTCTATTTGTCCAGCGTTGCCGCGCATTGAACATGTTCTCCCATGCTTCTCCCCACCGGGGGAAATGGATGTGCTGTGTGGCAGCGCGCCACATCCAGTTGGGGTTACCTCGCGGCACTTCACGTGCGTCGATACCGCGATGCGACGCTGCGCAGCCGTCCGCGTTCAGTGTGTGCTCCCCTTAAGTTGAACCACTGCAACACAGTGCAAAAAGGGTGACAAATCTTAAACATATGACACATTTGAAATAAATTAGATTTGTTTCAAACAAATCTTGTTTCACGAGGGTCCCTGGTATAGGCTTCATTATTACTATATTACAAATACATATCCATTTGGAGGTTGGTGACATGAGAATGATTCAGAACCAGTTATTGAGATTAAAAAAATCTATCTGTACCTGTCTATCTACCTGTCTGGTATCTAAATTAGACATCATGTTGTTTAGACTTTATACTATAGATTGATCCTAGATCTGATGTTTACCATCCTAGTTGCTTTGTAGCAACCTAAATTGATTTTCCCCTCCTTTCTTTACATTCTACGTGTCCATCTACCCTGTTTTGTTTTTGTGTTGTTGACAAGGGTTCACGACGCTACTCTGACCATGGGGTCATCAACATGTCCGCACACGGTGTCCATGGCAAAGACCTGGTCCTGTTTGGCCCGTTTGTTCACACACCATTATTATGTTCTTAGTTATTTTGATCATAAGATCCAATAACTGAATGTCAAGTCTCCAGGGTTTTCCTCAGAATATGCATGACACATTAGGAGTCCACTAGTACTAGTGATTCTCAAATGCTTTATTTGCAATGACCGAGCCTCAGGTCATGTTGACATGAGTGTACACATTGAACCATTTGAACACTGTCAGAGTTACAGACCTGTTATGGTCGTTCACGGTTGGCTCTTTATGTGTTTCTGGTAATATTATTGTCTGCCCATTTTGTATGTCTGTGGCAAAAATTTAATTTTGACTAAATTGAAATCAAGCGAGCTCTGATCTCACACTTCATCCATCGGGTGAAAAAAAAAGCATTTTTTGAGCTTGTACATCAATATATATATATATATATATATATATATATATATATATATATATATATATATATATATATATATATATATATAATTTTTTATGTTAACCCTGCAAGACCCAAATTAATTTCTAATTAATTAATAATAATAATAATAATCAGATGGTGTTGTACGAGTCCTAATCAGAGGAAAATTTAATGTTTAAAAAATAATATTGTTTTTGTAATAATGCCATAAATCATGCTCTAATTTGCATTTTGGGGATATTTTTCACAATAATAACATGTGTATATGTTCTAGACATTCTAATGATCACCAAAAAAAAAGTATTACAGGTATTTTACTTTTTTGTGAGGAATAGCTTCAGTGAAAAAGTGAGATGTTGACATCTTTAAGTGGTGGGAATGGTGTTTCCTTTTTTCTTAAGTTAACGCACTACATGACCGCACTATACAGCGTCACACAAAAGCATCAAAAGTAGCAGACCCACACAAGCTCGAAAATGCAGCGCACGTTGATCTTATAGACCAGGGTTCCCCAATTAGCTTTCCCCAAGGGCCGAATTATGTCTAGGGTACCAAGCCGAGGGCCACAACATTGCAGGGGGCGACAGTGGCGTTCCCACTACTCCAGCGACAGTTTTCGTCATTGTCGGGTGAAAATCTGTCCAAAACCGTTCGTTTTGAATTTATCATTTAAAAAATGATTTAAACTAGTGAAAACAGCCGATCTGCTGTTTTCACTACTTTTGTGCGACGGCCTTGTATGATTTGCGAAAGAACGTACAAATCTGGAGATACGAGATTTCCACCTGACATTGACGATATACTAGTGTTGTTGCTGCTCTTATACCACCATTATTACTGGGGCTGGTGTGGGCCAGACAGTAGTTGCGCGGGCCGCCTATTGGGGAACACTGTTATAGACTATTATTGAATTTAAATCCTGAAAGGTTAGTTTTGGACATATTGAGGTTTCCAGCCGACAGCGTCGCTATTAGGGCTGTCACAATTATTACACAATCGTCAAATCGTGATTATTTTACATAATCGCGATTATTTTTCATAATCGTCATAATCGTTTCCATGTTGAAAAACTTTCATATATTTAAAAAAATAGTAAAAGATAGTGGAAATAGCAGATCTACAAGCTCACAACGTGTCGCATCGCGACGCGTTGTGAGCTTGTAGATCGGCTATTTCCACGATCAATGTTCTTTTTTAAGTATAAAGTTGTCAAATATGTCAGTAATTTCTCTGTATATTTAGGTTATGTGTCATATTTACCATGTGCAACTTCAAAGCCTAAAAGCCAAACAGAAATGTAATTGTCATTGACAAAAACACAATTAAATCGTTAATCGCAATTATTTGAGGGACAAATAATCGTCATGTCAAATGTCATAATGGTGACAGCCCTAGTCGCTATATGACATTAAGCAATGTTGCATGTTCTCTGTGGTTGTGTAAATGTCCTTGGCACTCGTCTCTCTGCATCAGCAAGGGATGGTGTTTGTACAAGTACTTTCTTTTTTTGGAAGCGCGTGCTGCTGATGAGTGATGATGACGTGTTGTTTGCCGTTGCAGGTGGACTCTCCTCTGAACCTCAAACACCCTCATGATGTTGTCATTTTCATGAGACAGGAGACGCGTGTCAACTACCTCAAGAAACTAGAGGTGTGTGTGTACTGTGTATCCGTAACATCTTTTGATATATGGACTAACTTGTTGTGTTATCAAATGTACCATGCAGGGCATTACTGCAGCTTTCTTTGGGCGGGGGGGGTAGATGGATAATACCAGAAAGTGTTTAATGTGAAAGAGAGTTTAATTTGAATGCCAAAACACTTTGATTTCAAATATTGCATATATAGGGGTGGCATAGCTCAGGGGTAGAGAAACCGTTATTAGAGCACGAAGGGTTCCCAGTTCGAATCCGGGCTCCCCCTGAGTTAATGTCGAAGAGTCCTTGAGCTAGACTCTGAACCCCTAATTGCTCCCGGTGAGCAGGTTGGTGCCTTGCATGGTTTCCTCCGCCACTGGTGTATGAATGTGTGTGTGAATGGGTGAATGTAATGCTCAATCTCTGTAAAGCGCTTTGGATAAAAGCGCTATATAAATGCAACATTTACCATTTACCATTTATGTGTTTGGAGAACGTATTTATAGTTGGAACGCTCCCTCTTTTCACCAATATCACAATTTGCACATACTTGAGATTAAAAGATGTATTGGAAATAATTTGATTATAATACATTTACCCCCATTGATTCCGGATGGAGAACCAAATGCATTTCGGTCTCCAGCTGTAATCAATGGGCCTACAAAGTCTCCTCAAACTATTGGCTTCGGAATGCGACAAAAACTAAAACATCTTATTGAACTCAAGTCTCCTTGGGGTGAGTAATCAATTTAAAAACGTCATCTTGGGGGTGAACTACTCCTTTAAGTAATATTTAAATGAAATATTACATGTACAAACAGAGTCAAATGGACCCTAATGGGTAAAATAGACCATAACTGTCTCTCTCTGTTCAAAGTAGCAGACACAGCTTGTAGATCAGCTATTTTTGCTATTTGTGACTGTATATGCAATGAGGCCCTCTGGAGTGAGTGTGAGAATATAGTGGCCCTCTCCATCATCAAAGTTGCCCACCCCTGCTGTAATATCATGCAAACAGTGATGTGACTTGCAAACGACAAACGAGTGATAGAATAGCGATCGTGCAAGTGTCATCATTCATTTCAGAATACTACACTTGTGTTTTGCTTGTTTGTGTTGAAGAGGTAAAACAACGGGTTGTACTGAGCATTTAGCTGTGTTGTTGCTGCTTTGTGTAGAAGAGGTAAAGCAACCGTTGTACTGAGCATTTAGCTGTGTTGTTGCTGCTTTGTGTAGAAGAGGTAAAGCAACCGTTGCACTGAGCATTTAGCTGTGTTGTTGCTGCTTTGTGTAGAAGAGGTAAAGCAACCGTTGTACTGAGCATTTAGCTGTGTTGTTGCTGCTTTGTGTAGAAGAGGTAAAGCAACCGTTGTACTGAGCATTTAGCTGTGTTGTTGCTGCTTTGTGTAGAAGAGGTAAAGCAACCGTTGTACTGAGCATTTAGCTGTGTTGTTGCTGCTTTGTGTTGAAGAGGTAAAGCAACCGTTGTACTGAGCATTTAGCTGTGTTGTTGCTGCTTTGTGTAGAAGAGGTAAAGCAACCGTTGCACTGAGCATTTAGCTGTGTTGTTGCTGCTTTGTGTAGAAGAGGTAAAGCAACCGTTGCACTGAGCATTTAGCTGTGTTGTTGCTGCTTTGTGTAGAAGAGGTAAAGCAACCGTTGCACTGAGCATTTAGCTGTGTTGTTGCTGCTTTGTGTAGAAGAGGTAAAGCAACCGTTGTACTGAGCATTTAGCTGTGTTGTTGCTGCTTTGTGTTGAAGAGGTAAAGCAACCGTTGCACTGAGCATTTAGCTGTGTTGTTGCTGCTTTGTGTTGTAGAGGTAAAGCAACCGTTGCACTGAGCATTTAGCTGTGTTGTTGCTGCTTTGTGTAGAAGAGGTAAAGCAACCGTTGTACTGAGCATTTAGCTGTGTTGCTGCTTTGTGTAGAAGAGGTAAAGCAACCGTTGTACTGAGCATTTAGCTGTGTTGTTGCTGCTTTGTGTAGAAGAGTTAAAGCAACCGTTGTACTGAGCATTTAGCTGTGTTGTTGCTGCTTTGTGTAGAAGAGGTAAAGCAACCGTTGTACTGAGCATTTAGCTGTGTTGTTGCTGCTTTGTGTAGAAGAGGTAAAGCAACCGTTGTACTGAGCATTTAGCTGTGTTGTTGCTGCTTTGTGTTGAAGAGGTAAAGCAACCATTGTACTGAGCATTTAGCTGTGTTGTTGCTGCTTTGTGTAGAAGCAGCTGGTGGCCCAGAAGATCCACATCGAGGAGAACGAGGACAGGGACACGGGCCTGGAGCAGAGACATTACAAAGAGGATGCAGACTGCATCATGGCCAAGGTCCCTCTGGGCGACCTGGACCTGTACGATGGCACCTACATCTCCCTGGAGAGCAAAGACATCAGGTCAGCAAGCATCTCTTCAGCAGCAGCATCACATGTCTGCTCTGGCGTTGGCCAGACTGTTGCCCCCCTGCAATTTTGAAATGCTTCCCAACCGATCATACCGTCTGGAGCACGGTAGCTCTGATCATGAGCAAGAAAACGCGGATGTGAAGCCTCCTTCCCTGCTTCTGTTTCGTCTTTACAGTCACATAAACGTATCCTAATATAAATCAAAATCATCTAATCGTATCCAGGTTGCTGCTTAGCACAAATGGAAATGTAAAAATCAAATGTAAATATATTTGAAAATATATTTTCGTGACCGGAAATAACGAACAGACGAACGAACTTCCGTGTTTGGATTTCGGGAGGTTTAGTTCCAGACTCTTGTATTTGAAGATTGTGGAATAGTTGTCTGGCTACACGAGACTATCAGATACTGTATCTAACTGGCCTACCAAATCTGTCTGTCTGTCTGTTAGTGTCTGCCTGTTATGTTTCTCTTTCCATCTCCCAATTTCCACGCCACACTTTGAGCTTGTGGATCTGCCACTTTTGATGCTTTTATGTGACGCTGTAATATGATCAGTCACGAAGGGCGTTAAAAACACAAAAGGTTAAAATAAGAGGTTTCTGCCCGACGACAACAACATTGCTTACAGTGTGTCATTGTTTTACTGTAGTCCTGAAGAGTACGTGGACTCCCGGTCACCCCTCCCCCCTGATCTGGATCGTCCTGACTGTTCCAAAGTGTTGGAACTGCCCTACAGCATCCACGCTTTCCAGCATCTCCGGGTGAGTAAAGTGGACAGCACCTAGCCTCATTTATACTAGAGAGGAGAGGAGTGGACAGCCCCTAGCCTCATTTATACTATTCAACACTAAAGATGCTTTAACTGTGCCAGGCCTGTGTGTGATGGCTCCCCTGTGCTGTGTTGTGCAGGGTGTGCAGGAGAGGGTCAACCTGACCTCCCCACTGCTCTCTAAAGAGGACCCCATCTTCAGCTCGCTGTCACACAAGCTGGGCCGCAGCATGGACGAGGTGGGCCACCGCATCCACCAGGCGCTGCTCAGGGTGAGAGGGACCTCTTCTTTTTGTTTTGTTTACCTAAACAGCAATGTGTTCAAATGGTTACATTTCTGCTTTTGGACTTTTTGGACACGTTCTCCTTTTACGCTTAATTAATAATGGTTTCCCAGAGGTACTTTTGCTGCTCCAACCCTGTGGAATTCACTTCACTACGCTCATACAGACTTCAAACCCACCTCTTCAATATGGCCTTCCCTAGCTCAGGGTTTCCCAAACTTTATTTTTTTCACTCCCAGCATCTTATATTTATAGCATATCGTCGTTGTCGGGTCCAAAACCGTTCGTTTTGTATTTATCATCTATAAAATGTACTAAACTTGTGAAAACAGCAGATCTACAAGCACACAACTCCTTGCATCGCGAGGCGTTGTGTGCTTGTAGATCGGCTGTTTTCACTAGTTTTGTGCGACAGTCTTGTATGATGAAGCAGATCTTTGCTTTACCAAAAGACGAACACATTTGAAACTTGGAGATACAAGGTTTCTGCCTGACAGTGACGATATATCAGTGATTATGTTGCTAGGAAAACGTTGAGATAACAGCCATTTTGGTTAGAATTGACTGAAAATAACTGTACTTCAAGTTTAAAATGATACTAAATATTTTTTCAAGTATCCAAATAAATTATCTCACGGCACCCCTGGACTGCCGTCGCGGCACCCCAGGGTGCCCCGTCACCCACTTTGAAAACCCCTGCCCTAGCTAACTGCACACACCCCTGTCTCACCTTTCCACTGTATATATTATGTTCCCTAATAAAGTTAATATTCTTTTGTTGCCCCCCTAATCTAAAGCTTATTTTTAAAGTGCTATATACATTTGAGATTATTATACTGTAAACAAAGTAAAGCATACTCCATCGCGTGATGGCATCTATTGCCAAAAAGAACAGATCTACAAAGTAGTGCATTACTCCGCCGTTGGCTCCTTGAGTACTTGTTTTAAATGTACGTTTCATCTGTACACTCTGTTGGAAACTAATTGCACCTTAGGGTGGGAATAATAAAGCCGTTGAATAGAATTGTGTGCCTGTTAAAAAAAATCCCTGTCATCGATATGTAGGGCTGTCACAATTATTACATAATCGTCTAATCGCAATTATTTGACATAATCGCAATTATTTTTCATAATCGTCATAATCGTTTCCATGTTGAAAAATTGTCATATATTTTTTTTAAAGTAAAAAATACTGGAAATAGCAGTTCTACAAGCTCACATGCGACTATTTCCACTATCAATGTTCTTTTTTAAGTATAAAGTTGTCAAATGTGTCAGTAATTTCTTTGTATATTTAGATTATGTGTCATATCTACCATGTGCAACTTCAAAGCCTAAAAGCCAAACAGAAATGTAATTGTCAACGGCAAAAACACAATTAAATCGTTAATCGCAGTTATTTGAGTGACAATTAATCGCCATGTAAAATGTCATAATGGTGACAGCCCTATCGATATGTGCCCCTGAAAACCAGAAGTGGACGCGAGGCTACTTCCTCTGGGAAGTGGAACTTGAATCTGCATATTGCAGAACAACTTTACTCCTCCTGACCAAAGTCTATGCAAACGCAGGAGGCCAGGGAGCCATAAATGCAGATCTAAAGATCTTAGATGGTTGCTTGCTACATCATAACCATCAATATACCTATTATAGCATATCGTTACTGTTGGGCAGAAACCTCTTATCTCCATATTCTACTTGTTTTTGTGTTTATTTTTTTCTTAAAAAAAATGCCTTACTTGATCATATTACATCACCAAAAGTAGCAGATCCGCAAGCTCGGAATGCTTTTTGAAGTTGAATTTGAATTCTGAAAAGTAACAGTATTGGACACTACAGTATATGAGGTTTCCAGTTTCCACCCGACAGAAGATATCATATTGTTGCTGTCGAGTTGAAACCTCATGTCCTCATGTTTCAGATTAGAACATTAGATCTAAGTTCAAATCATGCCGCAAAGCGGCACACTTTGAGCGTGTAGATCGGTTTACTTTTGTGTAACACTGTAGTATGATCAAGTAGGGTATTAATTTACAGGGGGGGAAACATTCTAAAAAAGTTAGAATGCAGAGTTAAGGGCTTTCTGCCCCACTGCAATGATATGTGAGCTGTCCTGACTGAACTGAACCCTTGATAACAGTCAGTATTAGACTGATTATTCCAATTGAACTTTAGAACTGGGGTATGAGCACTTGTTGTCAAAGAATGGACAGCAGTTTCAGTGCAGGCCCTTTTCAACATACTTTACTGAGATAGCGGCATTTTTATGAACATTGTTTGTATTTGTTTGATTGATTGAATACTTTTTTTTTTTTTTTTTTTTTAGTTTCCAAAAAGTACAGAGGTACAATTATTCAATAATATGCTAACATGATAACAAAAAACGACTTTGTGGTCCTTTGTATTCAATTCATCAGACATTAATTTAACTCATCCAGTGCCCGGAATCTCCACTAGAGGGCGCCCAGTGGCCAGAGAATCCACCATAGACATACGCTGTATATGCACAAGCCGTGCGCAGCCATGACGCATGTGAACACTTTCCTTTGTGTCATGAACAGGAACAGGATGAAGTTGATTTAGCCGTGATTAAACCTTGCTCCCCTCATAGAAAGGCATAGAACAGAGAAAATGAGCTCCAAAGATCCTGGATTGCATTGGAGTGGACGGCAAATATCGGCGGCGCGACGCTCTCGCGGGCCGATGTAAACAAATCGCGGCCGGCGGCCGGCTCGAAAATTTACTAGTTCGCGATCGGCGCAAAAAGAGTTAAGACAATAATATACAATAAATCATCAATACTAGTAGCAGTAAAAGTATCAAAAAGTCATTCATTTTGGTGAGCTAGACCTCACACTTTGATCTGTATTTACTGTATCTAACAATTTATATGAACCTTGCCTCTGTTCTCCCTTTTCGGGTAGATTATTATTTTAGTGGTGGTGAGGTTTCTGATAATTAAAAAAAAAAAGATACACTGTACAAAAAAAACAACTCGAATCCAGGACTTTGAAAACAAGACCATGATAAAAAACATGATAATTGTGTGTGCGTGTGTTCCAGAACTCAACGTCCTGGGTCCTCTACAACCTGGCCTCGTTCTACTGGCGGATGAAGAACGAGCCACGCAAGGCGGTGGACTGTGTGGTTCGAGCCCTGCACTTCTCCCCCAGGTACCACAATGACCGGACATACTCTGTCTTCGGTAAGGCCTTCGGTGTGTGATCTAATCTCTCAAGACAGATTCAGAGCTCCGCAGCTGAATCTGTCGGCAGCTCCCCGTTACAACGTGTAGAGTTAGGAATGTTATAGTCTCGCGTAACCAGACAACTATTCCACACACAATCTCTGAATGCTGTATAGAGTCTGGAACTACAGCTCCCGAACGGCGAGTATCGGAAGCTGACATTTCCGTTCACACGGGAGCATTTGCAGTCTGGCCACGCGAGACTAAGAACGGGTGTCGCACCAAATTCTGGGCGCTGGGTACAAGGATTCACTCACATTTTGTGCTTTAACTATTGAAAATTAGCAGATATACAAGCTCTGTAATCGAGCGCGCGCTGTGAGCTTGTAGATCTGCTGTTTTTGACAAAACATGAACATTTGTGCAAGTCGTGCCCCTGATGGCCTACTGGTCCAAGCGCATGTACATTAGACTTTGTGTAGCTTGCAGTGGGTCGCTGATTCGATTCCCGAGCCCGTCCCAGGTTTGCTGCGTGTCTCTCCCCATCTCTCCCCCCATTTCCTGTCGATCTACTGTCTGTCAATAAAGGCATAAAAAAATGTTCCTATGTCAAGGGGAGCACACATTGGATGCGGGCGGCTGCGCAGCGTCGCGTTGCGGTATCGACGCACGTGAAGTGCAGCGCGGCAACCCCAACTGGATGCGGCGCGCTGCCACACAGCACATCCATTTCCCCCGGTGGGGAGAACCATGGGAGAACATGTTCACCGCGCGGCAACGCTGGAAAAATAGAACAGCAGCGTATCAGCGCGGCAGACCTGTGGCTGCGCGCGTCTGACGCCGCCGGTGTGGGTTAGTTCATTGAAAATAACAGGACCGTATTTTTTTACGCGCCGCCTCCACGTCCAGTGTGTGTTCCCCTTCAGTGGTGCTCAAACCTTTTCATGTGAAGGACCCCCAAAATGATATGTATTTGGCCACGGACCCCCATCTCAAATATTTAGTTCCAGGGACCCCCACAAGCAAAATTTCAGTTACAAATGTTTGCTTAAAACATACAAATATTCAAAGATTTGCACACATTTTCTTGAGTTTTCAAAAATAGCGGATATACAAGCTCACAGCGCTGTGAGCTTGTATATGTACTATCTTTCAATAGCTAAAGTATAATAAAAATTAAGGCCCCTCCACCTTGGGAGGCCCCTGACTAGGAATGTTAGGAATGTAAACAAAGACACGTGGACACTGGACAGGAAGTGGTGGGGGGCTGGAGGCGGACCAAACGGGTCAACTTCCTGTCATCCACATTCCATTGGGCGCTGCCCCCAGAGGCAAACTCAAAGGAAAACAACAGCAAGGGGGTGCTGTTTCTTTGGTGATGGGTTGTCTTGTGTGAGACCAGTTAACATGTATGTGGCTGCAGACTCCCAACAGTGAACACAAACCTGTGTGTGTCCCCAACACAGACAGCACAAGGACGTGGCCCTGGTCAACATGGCCAACATCCTGCACCGCGCCCACTTCTCAGCGGACGCCGCCATCCTGGCACACGCTGCCCTGGACCTGACCTCAGATCAGTTCACCAGCCACTACACACTGGCTAACATTTATGCTGTAAGTAGACTATAACTGACCTCAGGTCTGTGCCAACAGCCACTACAACATTTATGCTGTAAGTAGTCTGACTAAGTAGGCTTTTTGTGTTCATCTTTTAGCATAGCTTAAAACTCCCTGCTTCGAGTCTCAGCTAAGGGGTCTTTGGCCTGAAAAACCTGCTGTGTTCAGTGCGCTTACTATTTTTATTACGCCTCATTCATAACAACATTGAAAAATTTAAATAATTCAGCACTTTTCCACATTTACTTCCTGTCATTTCACCACCCCAACCTGCTGATCTCGCTTTTCTCCAGCATTCATACTGTAGACGATCTACAAGCTTACAACGCCTCGCAGCGCGAGGCGTTGTGAACTTGTAGATCTGCTAGTTTTGGCTAAAGTTATCAGAATATGGACGTTAGGGTTCAAGTGGTTAATATGAAAAAGGAGAAAAAAGTTTTCTATAACACAAAGATTTGGAGGACCCCCTGTAGTAACTCTGAGGACCCCCTAGGGGCCCCGGACCCCCTGTTGAAGACCCCTGCGATAAACGATAATATCGATTATCGTCCCATTCCTACTCTTAACAACGTCTGTCTCTGTGTCTCTGGGTCCAGATGCTGGGGGAGTACAACCACTCGGTGCTGTGCTATGAGCAGGCACTGCAGGCCCAGCCTGGCCTGGAGGGGGCGCTAAGGAGGAAGCACGCTGTGCTCTGTCAGCAGAAGCTGGAGCAACGCCTGGAGGCCCAACACAGGTACTGTATGGGCCTGTCACCATTATTACATCATCGTCTGATCCCAACACAGGTACTGTACAGGCCTGTCACCATTATTACATCATCCTCTAATCCCAACACAGGTACTGTATGCGAGTGTTCCTACCATAGGAGACGCGTGTGCATGAATTAGAAAGCGCGGCCTGTGATTGGCTGGAGCGGAGTTCTGGAGCGCTCGGCTGTGGTCACTTGGACTGCGCGGGCGGGTGTGAATGCGTTTATCGTGGGCTTGGACTTGGACAGGGCGTTTATCGTGGGCTTGCCCAGGCCTTACGGCCTGGGCATAAATATAACGATTGCATTCACCACGGCTTCGTAACTCGCGCGGCGCTCCGCCGGCCGCGCGGCCCTGGCCCGCTCTTCGCGGCCCCTCGCGCCTGCGGCGCTCGGGGGCGAAGAGCAGGACCAAGGTCCGCTGGCCTTCGCGCCGCTTGCAATGTCGTGGACAATAAAACGAGCGCTCCTTCAAACGGCGTCTCCTACGGTAGGAATAATAGCGTACTGTATAGGCCTGTCACCATTATTACATCATCGTCTGATCCAACACAGGTACTGTATAGGCCTGTCACCATTATTACATCATCGTCTGATCCAGGGGTTCTCAAACCTTTTTAGGCTCTGACCCCCAAAATAAACATATTTGAACTGGGGACCCCCACCCTGACAACACTTGGAATTGTAGGTATTACATTTGATGTGACTCGGTTCCACTCACAACGCCTTGCAACGCATGCAGATCTGCTATTTTCACAATGTTCGCCTCTTGCTTACTTAAAGGGGAAGACCACCCATTTTCAATATTGAACTGTGTCATTAATATACCTTAGAGGAGTTGTGTGGAAATAGAAAAAAGTTCCCCCTCTTCTGTGTTGCCCAGAACTGGAGGATTGATTTTGGGGTTTGTATTGTAAAGTACAACTTGATTACATCACACATTGTACTTTAAATACAAACCCCAAAATCAATCCTCCAGTTCTGGGCAACACAGAAGAGGGGGAACCTTTTTCTATTTCCACACAACTATTTCCACACAAAATTACACGAGAGGGTGTTGGTTGTCTGTTTCTCAACGCCTCGCATCGCGAGGCGTTGTGTTCTTGTAGATCTGCTGTTTTCAATAGTTTAGTACATTTTATAGATGATAAACACAAAACGAACGGTTTTGGACATACAAGGTTTCCACCCGACAACGACGACATTCTATAAATATAAGGTGCTGGGAGTGAAAATTATAATGTAGGGCTGCCTCGGATTAAAAAAAAAATATTTATGGGGTGCCCTGAGACAAAAGAGTTTGGGAACCCCTGCATTAGAGCTCAGTTTAGTCTGAGAGGCCTTCCCTCTGACCAGGGGGGCCACACAGGGGCGCGCTGCGTGTGACACGATTTTCTAATCTCACTTCCATGTTCTATCATGACGGAGCATCCACACACACACACACACACACACACACACACACACACCACGGTGACAGTGAGTCATAAGCCCTTTTACACACAGCCGGTAGTCACGCTGTAGCTCTGTGTTAGAAGAAGGCACGGACATGGAATGGGGCGGTCGCTCTCTTTGACTCACTGTCGTAACCACGTTAAGTCGTCAGCAGACCAAATTACGTCTTTGTAGAAGAGAGGACAGACGGACGGGTCCCTTGCTGGGCGGGAGGGACAGCGGTGTGACGAGCTGCTGTCACGATCCTGACATTTTAGGATCGTATCATACCTGCCAACCTTGTCATACAAGCACTTGTGATTATTAGTAGGGTTGGGCAATATGCAATTTCTGGCCAATATCCGATAATAATTCATTGCTGTTATGGCCGATAACCGATATGAACCGCTGTCAGTATGATCTTATTCTGTATTAGAAGTATAATAATAAATAAAACGTATGAATTTGAAAAAGTAATGCCTCTTTATTCCAAAACCAGGGATGCACCATTATTGAAATGCTGGTCCACATCCCAACATAAACGGCTTGAATGTAGTATTTTTATTTAACAATATTCCAACTTGTTGACCCTTTCGAAAGCTTCCCCAGAAAACACTGATAGACACTGCAGCCTTCATCATCACAAAATACTTTTTCAGACATTTTATTTTTTATTTTTCAACATAATTATTATAAAATAAAATATTGGCTAACACCGGTCCGATATATTATTTAATTTGATATCGGTTCGATACCGATATTGCATTTGAAGGCCTCCTAATGTGCCATAATGTCGTAGTAAATCAGTGTCAAACATATTCTGAAGAAAACCTGGAGACACTATTAAACGAGAGGGTGTTGGTTATGGTGATTATAGGAACGCCTGAAGGCCGAGTGCCCGCAGGCAACGCAGACGTTCCAATAATCACATGACCAACACCCTACAGTGTAATATTGCAATTATTCAACAGTTGCCCTAAAAAAAAAATAACAAACATTTCAACTTCATTTCATTGTAATTAAGATATTCGATAGAAATGTGTAATTGTTGAATGCCACATTTAGCTACTATGTCCCTGAACTTCACATGAAAACTGCTAGCCTAGCCGCTAGCATAGTGTTGAGAGCAATCGGCACAGCTGAGCTGATATCTTTGTTTGATGAGAACTGTGTGGTAGTGCTCGTTATTCACTCAGCTGAGCTGATATCTTTGTTTGATGAGAACTGTGTGGTAATGCTCATTATTCACACAGCTGTGCTGATCTCTTTGTTTGATGAGAACTGTGTGGTAATGCTCATTATTCACACAGCTGAGCTGATATCTTTGTTTGATGAGAACTGTGTGGTAATGCTCGTTATTCGCACGGGCAGAGAGCGATTTCAACCAATCAGATTGCTTCGTCGGAACTACCTGTTGTATAATTGGGTGTTCTACCACATAAGGACAAGGCCAGTGACACATTAGTTGTGTCCCTGTACGGACCATAGACTGTAAACAATGCGAAGCCGTTGGTTTCTATGCTGCGAAAATGACGTTTTTTTGTCCCTTGTATGGGTGTCGCCATCATTGTTTTAATGGTCCACCGTTGGCTGCCAACGGTCACGTGGAACCGCAGGGATACATGGGAGAATGTGGTGTTGAGCCTCCCGCAATAAAGCACACAAAGAAGAACACAGCAGGCTAGTATCAGTTTAGTTGGCCACTCCCCCCGCAAATGTATCTTCAATTTTAACATAAATGGGACCATATTTGCACAAAACCCATATCATGGTGATTGAAAGGGAGTTTTTCACTAGCGACAGGAACCATAAAGTATTTATGACAACGTTTATTAAGGTTAGAAAATCAAAGGGGAAAACGAATGGGGTCCAATGTAGACAAATTCTTTTTGGTACCTCGCGGGGGAAAAACAGCGCAACTAGCGGCCAAACATAGGAATTTATAGTTCCATATTGGATTCGTTTTAAATCGGCGGAACTATGCCCCTGGTACGGACACATTGCTGACCCCTGGTCCCCCCCCATCCCTCCACAGGTCCCTGCAGCGCACGCTCAACGAGCTGAAGGAGTACCAGAAGCAACATGACCACTACCTACGGCAGCAGGAGACCCTGGACAAACACAAGCTGCTGCAGGAGGAGCAGATCCTCCGCAACATCATCCACGAGACGCAGATGGCCAAGGAGGCCCAGCTGGGTGAGAGGGAGAGACGCTGTGGAATATATATATATATATATATATTATATCGACTATTCGAATACTTTGAGGTTGAATAATTCGAATACTAAAAATCACTATTCGTGAATGCCCTAGCGTCACCACACCTGACGGAGCAGGAGGGGACATGACGTTGGCACATAGTTAATGACCCCTCACAAAAGGTCTATTGTAAAGCCTGATTCATCACACTTAGTTGCACATCGCAGAGAATAGCCGACCTATATCGCATTCCGTGACGCGCTCGTCGTGAGCTTTTAGGGCGGCTATTCTCGGCGAGTGACGAGCGTGTCTTTAAATCCTTTTCTGAACCTGGTCTCCATTCATGATAAACCTACCTGATGCTGTTGTGCTCTCTCCACTGTAACAGCTGGAGATCTTACAGAGTTATTGAATACTCCATGACCAGACAGGAACTCATTACAAGCACATCATCCTTAAATCCTTATTAAATGCCACCTGGTTATCAAAACATTGGCTCAGGAATGAATAATAATGAATAAATACAAAAAACTAATTCAAGGCTTCATGGGGCGTGTAATTGATAGGGAGAAAAAAATAAAATAAATAAATATATATATATATATATATATATATGTGTCACAGTGTTTTTTTTTTGAGTCTCAGTGAAATTGAGAACATGAGCGCTCGTCGTGTGGCGCAGGGCGGAACAAGCGGTTGCTTTGATCAACGACAACGTAGCGTCGGCAGGAATGATGACGCCTCCCCCCACGGAGGTTAGGGTTAGGCATAGTTTTACTGAGGTTAGGGTTAGGGTTAGTTAGGCATAGTAAGCTAATGGCTAAACACAGCTGAGCTAGGCTAGTGGATAAACAACGAAAGAGGTGTCGCAAACGAGTGACGTCAGCGACTACACAAGTGAATGACTGTTGTCGCCATCTCATGGTGAATACGCAGAATTACACAGGTGCACTGATAAGAGACTATCAAGGTGAATTGATCCAGGTGGTGTTAGGGGTGTGTGGTGAACGACAAAACGAGTGCTCTTACCCCAATCTCACTGAGTTACCCAAACTGACTTGTGTGTGTGTGTGTGTGTGTGTGTGTGTGTGTGTGTGTGTGTGTGTGTGTGTGTGTGTGTGTGTGTGTGTGTGTGTGTGTGTGTGTGTGTGTGTGTGTGTGTGTGTGTGTGTGTGTGTGTGTGTGTGTGTGTGTGTGTGTGTGTGCAGGTAACCACCAGATGTGTCGTCTGGGACAACAGCAGCGCAACCTCTTCTGTCCCTTCGACCTGCCCGTGCGCTATCACCGTGGCGACCTGTTTGAACACGTGCACTATGTCCAGGTCGGTGTGACACTCACTGTTTGAACACGTGCACTATGTCCAGGTCGGTGTGACACTCACGCATGATTCATTCATTTCCTTTTGTGGAAGATTATGATCTGTGATGAGTACCCACGCTGTGGTGGGAGGGATTCTAAAAGGAAAATGTCCTCCAGTATTGTTTTTTAACCCATTAAATCTTTAAATATCAGAGTAAGGACATCATCTAGTCTCCCCTTGCCAGCGATTTCGAGTGTTTTTTTCACTAACCTTTGAAGATCTACAGACGTTTTCCCTAACATGCGTATAACAGGGTTCCCACACATTTTTACCAATTAATTTCCAAAACTTTTCCAAAACTTTTCCAGAATATTTAATCCAATTTCCAGGACTATATAACAATAATTCAGCTCAATAACAGGTCGCTTACGCCTATGCGCAATGCCCAAAGACAGGTAGTGTATTCCAGTGGTTCTCAAACTTTTCAGGCTGTGACCGCCGAAATAATCATATTTGAACTGGGGACCCGGCACCTTGACGATCACTAAGAGTTGAGGAATTTTGTATAACACTGTTCTATTGTGAAAATAGCAGATCTACATTGCGAGGCGTTGTGAGCATGTAGATCGGCTATTTTCACAATTTCTGCCTCTAATATTTGACAATTTGGCCCATGTATAATTTGTCATTTCAGAGGTATTAACAAAATCAATAACCAAAGACAATGCATAGCTATTTTTTCCTGGACCTTCCAGGACCCTTGATCAATTCCCAAACTTTTCCAGTACTGGAAAAATATTTTTCTAATTTCAAAATAATTCCAGGAATTTCATGACCGTGGGAACCCTGGTATAAACAACTGTGTTGATTTTGGAAAGACTTCTCTCTTCTTTCCAGCGGAAATATAACATTTTATCCACGATCATCCGGTCCTTATTTGGGGTCTGTTGAAAAAAAAAGCTTGTTTTTACAAAAAAAAAGTGTGTGGGAAAGGATTCCCAGATAAATAGACTTTTCCAAATCCATTGACAATGTGGCGGACAGAGTGGAGAATTTTTGGATGGCGTCTTTTTTCCCCGTTGCATTCTGGGATTTGGAGTCCTGGGATCACACACGGGTGCGGTGGAGTGCTCGCTATCATAAACCAATTCAATAAAAAAAATCAAACCAAGTTTGAAGTGAGCGGGGTGTGTAGTGCGTGTGCGTGGCCGTGTGTGTAGAAGTTCATTGCAGGGTGGGTGTGTGTGTGTGTGTGCGTGCTTAACGCGACAGAGACACTTGGTCACCCAGCCGCATTGCAGCTCAGGCTACATACATAGATAGTAACATAGTAACAAAGCTACACAGCACACACACACTCACAGTTTAGGAGACGGTGTGCACACCGCTCAAAAATGAGGAGAATCTGGTCTGTAGAGGTGTTTACAAAGGACACATTGAGGAGATTTCTCATTGTTGACATTGAATGAGTTAATGGGCTAGTGTAGTGCAGTGTTTCTCAAAGACATTGAATGAGTTAATGGGCTAGTGCAGTGTTTCTCAAAGACATTGAATGAGTTAATGGGCTAGTATAGTGCAGTGTTTCTCAAAGACATTGAATGAGTTAATGGGCTAGTATAGTGTGGTTTTTTTCAAAGTGGTTTCCAGGGACTCTTCCAGGTTTCCTTTATGGGGGTCTAAATTGGCCCTTAAAAGTCTGTAATTTGGCAGTGTACAAATGGAACCAAATGAACCCTGACGGGCACATTTGGTTCCATTTGTACACTGTCAAAGTTAAGGGGAGGACTTTAAATGTCAACGTTGTGAGAACCACTGGACTAGTGACATGTCTTTCTTTCTGTCCTGTGTGTTGGTTGGTTCCTCAGTTTGGTGAGGAGGTGTCTGTAGTGACATGTCTTTCTTTCTGTCCTGTTTGTTGGTTCCACAGTTTGGTGAGGAGGTGTCCGTAGCGTCCAGCGTGGCTCTGGTGTCAGAGCACCTGTCCAACCAATCAGCAGACAGCCCCCCGCTGCACCGCTCCGTGTCCGGAGACCTGGACCCGGCCCGCGCCCTCTGGGACACGCACGCAGCACACACAGAGGTGAGAGGTCACAGGTCACACAGAGGCCAGAGGTCACCCTCTCAGATCTAGGGATGGGACGATATGAAAATGTCATATCACGATTATTGTGACAAAAAAAAAATCGCGATTTACGATATTATCACGATAATCAAAATCCAATAGTTAAATCAGCTATTTTTTGGCAAAGACGTTTGATAGTACCTTTTATCAATAATAGAGGGTTTAAGTGGTACCGGATATGCAGCTTGGCAAATAAAAGGTGAATTGATCCCAGTGCATGACGGAGGACGATGTCACGATAAATTAAAGTGTTTTTTATCACGAAAAACGATAATATCGCTTATCGTCCCATCCCTACTCGGAGCCGCCATCGCCATTGTAGCCACCAGAGGAGAAATGGTACACAAAGTAGTGTACCGACCATGACAGGATTCAGAGCGTTTTTTTCACCAACCTTTGAAAAATTGCTGAACATTCTGCGTCGCTTCGATCCGCGCACAGGAGCATTCAGAAGATGGCCATGGGTGTCCTAGAATTGGAAAATAATCCTTGTCCAGGCGCGACCATCCATTTGAGAGATGGAAGCTTCCGGGTCAACTTCACGTCGAGCTCCTCGTGACACACACACACACACTGTGTTTTTATTTTATTTTATTTATTATTATTTTTTCCTTCCAGAGGAATCGGAAATAATTGCTGACCCATAGGCTAGCGAACAAAACACTAACTCGTCAAACTCGTTAAGTGGTCCAAACGGCGCGCTGCGAGTAGTTAATGAATCAACCATTCGATTTTGATTGAAAGAACATTTATTGACATTCATTATTTGAATATTAATGCTATATTGTCATATTATCATCTTATAAATGTTTTGTAATGTTCTCACGGCTCACTGGTCTTGAAAACAAGTGGTAAATGTTGTGTGTTTTGTTTTTCTTGTCAAGGAGAAACAGCAGGCCATTCAGAGCTGGATGTGGCCCCAGAGGACAGACTGTGCCCTGGTTTATGGCAGCGTTCCCCCTGCACACCTGCTGCCAACCTTCTTCATCCCCCCTGAAACACAAGGCCTCAGGTCAGCCTGTTCTATAGGCCCCGTTTAGACCTGAAACCCCCTGAAACACAGGGCCTCAGGTCAGCCAGTTCTATAGGCCCCGTTTAGACCTGAAACACAGGGCCTCAGGTCAGCCTGTTCTATAGGCCCCTTTAGACCTGAAACACAGGGCCTCAGGTCAGCCAGTTCTATAGGCCCCTTTAGACCTGAAACACAGGGCCTCAGGTCAGCCTGTTCTATAGGCCCCGTTTAGACCTCTGAAACACGGGGCCTCAGGTCAGCCTGTTCTATAGGCCCTGTTTAGACCTGAAACACAGGGCCTCAGGTCAGCCAGTTCTATAGGCCCCCTTTAGACCTGAAACACAGGGCCTCAGGTCAGCCTGTTCTATAGGCCCCTTTAGACCTGAAACACAGGGCCTCAGGTCAGCCTGTTCTATAGGCCCCTTTAGACCTGAAACACAGGGCCTCAGGTCAGCCTGTTCTATAGGCCCCTTTAGACCTGAAACACAGGGCCTCAGGTCAGCCAGTTCTATAGGCCCCTTTAGACCTGAAACACTCAGGTCAGCCAGTTATATAGGCCCCTTTAGACCTGAAACCCCCTGAAACACAGGGCCTCAGGTCAGCCAGTTCTAGGCCCCGTTTAGACCTGAAACCCCCTGAAACACAGGGCCTCAGGTCAGCCAGTTCTATAGGCCACGTTTAGACCAGGGCTTCTCTAACCTCGCCTACCAGGCTTTCTGGGGGAAAGCCTGGTGTTCGTTCACAACAGGCCGTTTGGTTTCCGTCCTAAAGCGTGGAAACCACTAGAAGAAGCGGCGTCGCTTTGATTTGGTTCCCCCCGTTTGTTTCCCCAGTCCCTATTAAAATGCTGGAGTGTAGTCTTGCCAGTCGCTATGAGTTGGACTAAAAGATGCATATACCAAACACATTTTTCAAAAGCAAAACTACTCCCCATCAAGGAGTTTATTAGGTAGGCCCTGAAAGTATGTCCTTGAGCGCAGGGGAATATTTTGGGTTAAAACTGAATCCGGTTTGATCTTTCCGGCAAATTGCAGTCCTTTGAGTACTACAACATGACGTGTTGTGGTTTCCGCTCCAGACCGGTTACAACCCCGAAAAGTGAAGTGATCCCAGACTAGGGCTTCTCTTACATTTTGTATAACATGGTTTTGTATAACATTTGCAAGGTGTTGTGAGCATGTAGATCGGCTATATTTACAATTTCTGCCTCTAATATTTGACAATTTGGCCAATGTTTAATTTGTCATTTTAGAGGTATTAAAAAGTCCCTAAATTGTCACTTTAGAAATGTGCAGATACCCTCTATACACTTAAACTTTACGTTGGTTTGTTTACTGTTGATTGAGAAAACGATTTTGCACATTAAGCTACCGGTAATCATCCGGGGACCCCACCCACGACTTTTTCAAAAATAGCAGATCTACAAGCTCACAGCGCGGCTCGCAGCGCAAATATCTGCTATTTTTCACTGGTTAAAGCATTCAATAACTCTAGGCCTAAATGGGTTAATGATTCTTCTGGTCTTTGTGTGTGTTTGCAGCCCGGTTGCAGATGTCCTTTATGCCAGCAGCCCTCCTCCCCAGACTGTCTCAGTGCCAGACTGCGGCCCCACAGCAGACCCTCCCCCAGCCCTCCTGCCTGCTGAACTGGACTGGCCTCTAGAGGGCAGCAAAGTCATGCCAGACATAATGGCTATTCAGGTAGGAATGCAACCAACTATGTGGGATGCTGAACAGTGTTTATTTCGTTGACTAAAAAAAGAACATTTCACCGACTAAGTTTTTTTTCACTGAAGAAGAGTAAATCTAAACTAAGCTATGATGACTTAAGCCCCTATCATAGTAGGCACCGCGGTGATAAGCTATCCACCGCGGTGTAGTCTTTTTAAGTCATAAAACTACAACATTGCCTCATTACTCGCGGTGAAGAGCTATCCACACCCCGACACATCTCTCTGTTTTTGAGTGGTGGTAAACCGCTCCATAGAGTGGCTGTGCGTGTGTCTGTAGCCACTTTTCCTCAGCGTTTTGCCATAGCAATGTGTTTTTCCTCAGCGTTTTGCCATAGCAATGTGTGTGTGTGTGTAGCCTGTATTACATCACCAATCCACCGTTTGTCAGCCTTCTGATTGGTCCCTGAGACTCCCTGACTGGCCAACCAGAAAAAAACATTCACTTTTTGCTATCGGAGGTGGAGTTTGTGCAGTGGAGAATGTTGCTTCAGGCTTTCAACAAAGGTCCGCACTGCGCGACACGGCGTGCGTCTAGTACGGCCACGCGAGGTGATCGCGATTTCGCTCAATATAATGAATAAGCTTCAACAAACTAGTTCACATGGACCTTATCAATATAACTAAGAGTTACGATTGGGTACATATATTTTAAATGGGCAGAATTACGAAAGCCAGCCTATTATGTGAGGAGAACTATAATCTGGCTGTCATCTTCTCTGATCCAGAGGATTAAACTAATTAAAACATATATTACATATATATGTAATTACTGTACCTTTTTCTTCCCTTTTTATTAATATCACGTAGATGTGTTTTTTTGGGTACTTTATATAGCTGTAATGAGGCTATGAAAAAAAGAAAAATCCCATCCACTTCCACTATAAAAGAATCTGCAATGGTGATTCTGTCCCACTGGGATTAAACAAATTAAAACATAATATTTTCGGGGAAACCCCCTGTTTTGCAATGTAACTACTGTACCTTTGTCTTCCCTTTTTATTAATATCACCTAGATGTTTTTCCTTTGGTACTTTAAATTGCAATAATGAGGCAATGAAAATACCCTCTCCCCCCATTCACTGCCACTATAAAAACAATCTGCCCAGGGTCAAATGTACCACCATAGTAACAGGGCAGAATGGGGCGGGATTTGCAAAGGGGAGAATTACATCCTAGTCTGTAGCCACTTTTTCCTCAGCATTTCGCCATAGCAATGTGTGTGTGTGTAGCCTGTATTACATCACCAATTACATCCTAGACCTATATCCTTGTCTGAAGACGTTATGCAAGCACGACCACCGCTCACTTCACATTGGGTGTGATTTTTACTTTCAGACAGATCGGCCCATCACCCCGTTCACTGATTGGTCGATCTAGACCAGTCAGTCACAGTGATAGTACTTCACCGTGACTGACTATGATGGCCACCACTTATTTTATCACTTTAGGTGGATAGCTTATCACCTAAAATCTGCGGTGGTAGGCTCTTCACCGCAGACTCTGATAAGGGCTTAAGACTATATTGACAATTTTGTCAACCAATAAGTAGACTAAAATGTTAGGGAGGGACTAGTGGAGAAGAGATCCAGTAGAACTAGGGATGTGCCGAAAGGAAAATTCTTGGCCGAAACCGAATACCGAATAATGGAAACACTCGGCCGAAAACCGAATACCGAATAGCCGAATATTATTAATATATATTATTATGCGCATAATGTATTTTTATTGCCATTTTTGTATCATTGCTGTCATTACAGTACATTTGCTGTAAAGCTACCTTATTATGGCAAACGTGATTATGTCAAAACCATAATTATATAGGCCAATTTAGTCACAGACTCCCTTCTCAAAATATTGTGTGCCAGCCAGGGACCCACATGTTATTCCAGATTTCTATTTCTTATATTTATTTTACAATTTGGCTAATGTTTGAACTTAGAACTAGGATTTCTAAATACACTAGGCTACAGACACCCATTTAATTATATTTATATCACTGGGACCCCAATTTATATTAAATGTTAAAATACTAGAGTACAAATGGAACAGGTCCATTTGGTTCCATTTATTCACTGAGTTACAGACCCATTAAGTTTCCAAAAGATTCCATTTTACTTTGTTTATTAGCAATATAAAACGTTTTTATATTCAGCAAAATGTCAGTAATGGTATTGTCTGCCTCTCATTATTGTCAAGGAAGAAAGTACTGTATGTCGCTGCCTTGCTTAAGTTTCATCAAGGCAAAAAAAGCACCCTAAGACACACACCAAAAGTTTCACTTCACATGCAGGGGACGGAGGAGGGGGAGCCACAGTTGCACAGAAATCACTTTCACTTTGCAGCTTTTAATCAATGCACAAGGATTTAAGGACATTATGAAGGGATTTCTAAAATTAAAACGTCTCCATATTGCTTGGGAAGTCTACTTTGCAGAAAATCGCGGCCCGCAGCCTTTGCTATTCGCTAATCGCTAATGTTTTTCTTTACCGCGATGCGGTAAATTATTTTAACATGGACTATGGAGGCGCGTCCGAGGGACAGCAGCCCTCCGTTCCCTTTGTTTACAACAATCTAGATTCTAGCTAACGCTGTTGGCCACACCAACAGAACTACTGTGGCATGCTGATGCTGCTTTTTGAGAGATTATACTGGACCCCTGTTCTTCACACTATTCGGTGCTATACTATTCGGTTTTAAAAACAATACGTCCGAAAACCGAAAATGCATTTTTAGCCATTTTCGGCCGAAAATCTTCGGTGCCGAATATTCGGCCTCATCCCTAAGTAGAACTGAAAGACTAAGGCCTAGGCCAGACGGAGCTGGATATTTCATATATCCCAGTTTCTCAGATATCCACATAGAAATAAATCTCAGTCCACACGACACACAAGATATCTAGGTCTAAAATAATCTGAGTCCCCAGACCTCCACTAGGGGGACAAGCACACACACAGTAAAGTCTTCAGAGATATCTGTGTTCCATGCCTACACGGATCTAGTGAATCGGATATTTTTCAACGTCTCCACTTATTTATCCGGTTTAAAAATATCCAGTTTAAAAATATCCAGTTTCGCGGCCGAAATATCCAGCTTCGTGTGGCTGCAAGCCCCAACAGCACAAAAAAATGTCTAGCTTCAGAAATATCCAGCTCCGTGTAGCCGGCACCTCTAAGAAGCTCACAACGTGTTGCTCTGCGTCGTGTTGTAAGCTTGTAGATCGGCCATCAAGGCTAGATTTAGTAGACTAGAATCATCTGAAATTTAGTTTGGCTAAAAACTAGACAAAAAACTTTTCAGGTGACTAAAAGTAAATTAAATTGTATTCAAAAGACTAAAACTAAAAACAAAATGAACTCACACTAACCTTGTTGTTTGCAGGTGCTTCAGTCCCGGAGCGGGGGGCTGTCCATGGAGCAGATTGGTTCCAGGATAGCAGAAGCTCTGAAACAAGTAAGAGGAGACAGTCTCTCCACAAGCCCTCTAATCCTCTCATTCACTGCTTCTCAACCAGTGGTCCTTGAGGGGGTTCCAGGTGGTCCCCAGCTTAATGATGGACAGTTGGTAACCAAATGGACCCTTATGGATCTTTAACTCTTGAGAGCGTAAAATGAAACCAAATGGATCCGTAAGAGTCTATTTGGTTTCATGTTCCGCTCTCAAGAGTTAAATTATTGTTAAACGTCTGCATTGGGGAAGACCACCAATATTGAACTATGTCATTAATATACCTTAGAGGAGTTGTGTGGAAATAAAAAAAAAGTTCCCCCTCTTCTGTGTAGCCTAGAACTGGAGGATTGATTTGGGGGTTTGTATTGTAAAGTACAACTTGATGACATCACACATTGTACTTTACAATACAAACCCCAAAATCAATCCTCCAGTTCTAGGCAACACAGAAGGGGGGGAACTTTTTTTCTATTTCCACACAACTCCTCTAAGGTATATTTATGACATAGTTCAATATTGAAAATGGGTGGTCTTCCCCTTTTAAGGTCTTTACACACCGGGGGCAAATTTGCGAAGCGAATAATTGACTTTTTTTAAAACCCCGCATATAGTCAATGCAAGCCTCCATCCACACGGCAACGAATTTCCACTGAGTGTTATTTTTTCGCTCTGATGTCGAATTGTGCGGACATTGGCAGGCAAACTGCTACACATTTGAGCCAGGTGAGGGAGTTTTGAAGCAGAAGTAACCTGCTTGTTGACGCAGATCAACTAAATCTCATTGTAATTTAGATGGTCCACTCCACAGTTAGTTTCTTTTAGCCAGACTAGGCTACAGCTGCGCCGCAAACTTCACATGCAAACGCAGCACTGTCTTACATACAGTGGCTCCTAAAGCCCCCTCTCTCTCTCTCAGTATCAAACTAAGCTAACTCTACCCAATTTAAAGAGAGAACATGGTGGAGTGACCGTCCCTTTGCATTGAGAGGGGACAGTGTCTCTCGTCTGAGTGGCTGCTTGCTGCCTGCTGCTGCAGGGAAACCCTTCAGATGGTGGCCCTCTGCTGTGGTGGGTTGTGTGATGCCAGCCCCAAACGGTGGAATTGTGGACAAAATCGTATCCAACAATAAAAATCAAAATCAAACCTCGGTTCGAAGTGAAGCGGTGAATCTTAGTATAGAATTGTCTGGAGAGCCGGTATGACAGCCGGTATAATAGGTTTTAAAAATAGGTTGCTTTTGCTCTTGTGCGGCTATTTGTGCGGCTATTTGTCACTGCTGCTTTCTTCTCTTTTCTTACTTGAATCTTTTGTTGGGTTTCTATAGATATCCACTCCTTTTGTTGATAATATTCTACATGTACAGGACAGATAAAACCTCTATTCTGAATTGTTATTTGAATAAGGTTTTTATAGTAGCATTAGTTGTGGATGCAGTAGGTGAGAACTATTGCATGTACAGGACAGATAAAACCTGAAGGCCAAATTATCATGTGAAGCTTGGCCAATCCTCAAAGTATCCATTCATCAGACCGGGAGGGACACTACACACACATTCTGGACGTACAGGACAGATAAAACCTATTCATTCTGAACTGAAATGGCCATATATGGACATGTGACACACATTTTGCTTTTTGAAAAAGCCTATTCATTCTGGACTGATATTCTGGACGTACGGGACAGATAAAACCTGTTCATTCTGGACTGGAGTGACCATATATGGACATGAGGTGACATACATTTTGTTTTTGAAAAAGCCTGTTCATTCTGGACTGAGATGACCATATATGGGCGTGGGACACACAAAGCCACTCATTGGAAGCGATTTTCACTGCTTAAAAAAAAAAAGAAATCTACGTTTTGGTTCCGAGAGGCTAAATGTCATCAAATGTAGTCTGTGGCTCAAATGCTGAATAAATAATGGACCTTGATATGAAAAAAAGGTTGAAAACCACTGCTGTAATTCTGCTAGCCCGTCAGACCTCCGTATTGGTCATTATGCATCCAATGTGTCTTTAGAGTTCTCACAATTCTTTTAGACCATATTAAATGGTCGATCTACAGTACAAGCTCACAAGGCATCGTTTTAGGACGTGTTGTACAGTAGTTTGTAGATCGTCTATTTTTTAAAGTTTGTGAGTGGTTTTAATAAAAGAATATTTCAATTTATATATATTTTTTTCCCAGGCCAATGGTTTTTACCGATGTTATTTCTCATGTTATTTCTCATATTGTTCATGTTTCTTTCTATTAGTCTTAATATGTAAATGCTTAATTATGTATGTAAAGCACTCTGAATTGCCTTGTTAAAATGGTAATGTAATGGTAAAATAGTTGTCTGTCTGCGCAAGACTAAGGCCTCAGTGTCTTGCTCAAGGACACCTTCCAAGACAAGGATCCTTCCGTTTCCCAAGCATTGTGCAGTCCAAATAAACTTGCCTTGCTTTGACCACAAAAACGTTTGTCTGGCTTGTGCCCGCAGGACAACAGCGCCCCACTGTGGCTGCTGCAGAACGAGGCGGCTCTGTTCTGGCGGGCTAAAGGCAACGGTAGCCGCGCCCTGCAGTGCCTGCGGGGGGCGCTGTCCTCGGCCCCACCTCCCCATCATCACCTGGTCCTGGCCAACGCCGCCAACCTGCTGCTGCATCACGGAGCGGCCGCACACGCTCACACTCTGCTGCAGCACGCTCTGGCACTCAACGCCTCAGAGGTAAGCATCTGCAAAGAAGTGGGGTCCAAGTGGGGATTTGGAGGACCCCCTGTAGTAACTCCGAGGACCCCCTGTAGTAACTCCGAGGACCCCCTGTTGTAGACCCCTGTTTTAACCCATTTAGGCCTAGGATTATTGAATGCTTTAACTATTGAAAAATAGCAGATATACAAGCTCACAGCGCGGCACCGAGTGCCGCGCTGCGAGCTTGTAGATCTGCTATTTTTGAAAAAAGTCGTGAAAATGTGTGCGTGCAACTCTTTGAATATATGTATTTTCAAAGCGAAGGTTTGTAACTCAAATTTTGCTTCTGGGTGGTCCCTGGAACTAAATATTTTGAGATGCGGGTCCGTGGCCAAATAAATATAATTTTGGGAGTCCTTCACATGAAAAGGTTTGAGAACCACTGACATAGCAGTCTCTCAAGAACAGACTAACTGAGCTCCAGTTAAGTGAAAAGAATCTTTTCTTTTTTGCTGACATAGAAACATAGGGTTTTTCCAAAATATCTTAGAAGGATTCAAAAGACAGCTCGCTGCGAGCTTGTATATCTGCTATTTTTCAATAGTTAAAGCATAAAATAATGATACACAATAATGTTTTAACTCATCTGGTGCCGATCCTGAACTAGTTCGGCTTTATTTCGGGCTTTTGATCGGCCGGTGTGCCGATCCCGAACTAGTTCGGCTTTTTTTAATTAATTATTTAAACACCCAGAGGCCTTACCGAAGCACCGGGCTAGATTTTCGAGCCGGCTGCCGGCCGTCATCTGTTTACATCGGCCTGCGAGAGCTTCGCGCCGCCGATATTTGCCATCCACTCCAATGCAATCCAGGATCTTTAGAGCTCATTTTCTCTGTTCCATGCATATCCATGAGGTGCGCAAGGTTTAATCACGGCTAAATCGCCGAAAATAGGGCTTTTAAAATGCTTGGTATCCAATATCTATCTTCAAGCTAACTTCATCCTGTTCCTGTTCATGACACAAAGGAAAGTGTTCAGGCGTGTCATGGCTGCGCACGGCTTGTGCATATACAGCGTATGTCTATGTTGGATTCTCTGGCAATTGGGCGCCCTCATGTGGTGATTCTGGGCACTGGATGAGTTTTAATGGTTAACCTGTGTGTTCTCCTCCTCCAGCCCCACTCTCTGTTCAGCCTGGTTTTAATGGTTAACCTGTGTGTGTCTCCTCCTCCAGCCTCACTCTCTGTTCAGCCTGGTTTTAATGGTTAACCTGTGTGTCTCCTCCTCCAGCCTCACTCTCTGTTCAGCCTGGTTTTAATGGTCAACCTGTGTGTGTCTCCTCCTCCAGCCTCACTCTCTGTTCAGCCTGGTTTTAATGGTTAACCTGTGTGTTCTCCTCCTCCAGCCCCACTCTCTGTTCAGCCTGGTTTTAATGGTTAACCTGTGTGTGTCTCCTCCTCCAGCCTCACTCTCTGTTCAGCCTGGTTTTAATGGTCAACCTGTGTGTGTCTCCTCCTCCAGCCTCACTCTCTGTTCAGCCTGGTTTTAATGGTTAACCTGTGTGTTCTCCTCCTCCAGCCCCACTCTCTGTTCAGCCTGGTTTTAATGGTTAACCTGTGTGTTCTCCTCCTCCAGCCTCACTCTCTGTTCAGCCTGGTTTTAATGGTTAACCTGTGTGTGTCTCCTCCTCCAGCCTCACTCTCTGTTCAGCCTGGTTTTAATGGTTAACCTGTGTGTGTCTCCTCCTCCAGCCCCACTCTCTGTTCAGCCTGGTTTTAATGGTCAACCTGTGTGTGTCTCCTCCTCCAGCCTCACTCTCTGTTCAGCCTGGTTTTAATGGTTAACCTGTGTGTTCTCCTCCTCCAGCCCCACTCTCTGTTCAGCCTGGTTTTAATGGTTAACCTGTGTGTTCTCCTCCTCCAGCCTCACTCTCTGTTCAGCCTGGTTTTAATGGTTAACCTGTGTGTCTCCTCCATCCAGCCTCACTCTCTGTTCACCCTGGTCAGTGTGGAGCTGTCCCAGGGCAACGTGTCGGGCGCCGTGGCCGTGTTCCGCGACATCCTGCAGGGGGCGCTGTCCTCGGCGGCGCTGGCCGGCTGCACCCAGTGCCGCTCCCTGCTGCCTCTGATGCGCTGCGTCCAGTTCTACCCCTTCCTCTACGACCTGGCACACAGGAGGACGCCATGCCCACGTGAGTAACATATACGCCATTTTGTTCTACTTCCGGGTGTCTTTCGACTTCCTTCACAGGTGTTACCAATGATACTAATGAAGGCTCTGTTCCATTCTGGTCAAACAGAGTCAGGGTGCTGATATTGTGCATGTTGGCTCACTGGAAACACTCAAAGTCTCAAAGTGTCATTGAGTGGGTACCAAATGTCCCCATACAGGTGTGTAACTCTGAGAGTGTACAAATGGACCCGCAAGGTCCTTTTGATTCCATATGTTGATTCCATTTGTATAGAGTTATGGGGGTCCTTTAAATTAAAGAACCACTGTACAATAAATCAAACAGAGCCTAAATTAGTATCATCAGTAACACCTGTGAAGGAAGTCGAAAGACACCCGGAAGTAGAACAAAATGGTGTATGTGCATAGACCCTATTCAATTTTATTAGTGTCAAATCATAACAAGTTATCTCAAGACACTTTACAAAGGCTAAAGAGCCGTGAGAGAGAGGGGGGGGGGGAGACAAGGGAAAGTGTAGGGAGGGGTGGGGTGGCAGGAAGGGGAGGTAATAATACATTTTATTTGTAGCACACTTTATATTTGTGACAGATCTCAAAGTGCTACATTCAAAAAAAGGTCAGAGAAACAAAGCTAAACACATTGAAACGGACCAAGGAAACCTGTATAAGGTAACCTTAGAACAGTGCACAGTTTCACACCTTGTTTAATACAAATCAGAAAAGCATTAAAACATAGTGATCACCCACTATTACACAACTCAGAAAGAGTTAACTCATTTGTAGCCGATCCCGAGTATACTCGTGAAAAGTACTCTATTACTGTAACGGCGGTTCTCCTACCCTGTAGCTGCGCGGAAGGTCCTGGCACAATCGCCCTCGCCGATTCATCATCATCATCATCATCACGGATCCACGTGCACAAAATAGTAATCACATAACATGGAGGCAGACGGGGAATCTCATCTTTAATGTCCATTATCTCCAAAGAACACTTTCAAAGGGGAGGATGGCAGTAGATTCTCGCTAATAAAACACATGTTGAAAAGCAACGATCCGCCATTACACAACGGCATGTTGACGACGAGCGATTCCGGTGAATGACGTGATGACGTCAAACCGGAAGTGTTTACGCAATCGACTTCTGGGCTTCAAAATAAGAGACTGGCCGCTTATGGAGCCAGCGAGAGGCACGCTGGACATTTTAATCCGTTCATTTCTGGAGCACAAAATGAGTTAAAATGTAAGACGTTCAAAGAGTCTCTCTAGGCCTTGGAGGGGGAGACACGCACACAGCTCTCACCTGCTACTACAGGGGTCTTCAACGTTTGCAGGCCAAGGACCCCTTAGTCGAGAGAGAAATGAAGCAGGGACCCCCACAACCCATAGATAGCATATAGTTTCGTCGTTTGACGGCACACTCATCAGTGTATTTTGGATTCATGTCAATTTGTGTTTTCAGATGTTTAACCACTTGAACCGTCAATACTTAATAAACTTGACCTTTCACTCTGTACTTAGTGAGCTCTTTTTACCCCTCTACACCAAACCTCTTTGCCGAAAATAGCTGATCTACAAGCTCACTGTGAGCTTGTAGATCTGCTATTTTTGGCTAAAGTCCTCAGAATATGGACACTAGGGTTCAAATGGTTAATATAAAAAAGGAGATTTTTTTTTTATCACAACGATTTGGAGGACCCCCTGACCTGTAGTAACTCCGAGGGCCCCCTAGGGGTCCCTGACCCCCTGTTGAAGACCCTTGTATTAGACATTTAGTTGTAAGATCAGAGGAAACAACTAGTGTGGGGATTTAAGGGGAGCAAATGCTAATTTCGTGCAAATTTGTCTTAAAGCGCAACATTTTGCACAGATGTACCCCAGGGCTTGCTCTAATGATTTTGCTAGGGCGACCTTCGGGGTCGCCACAGCGGCCAAATCAAGTTGGCCTCCCATTGACTTTCTATACAGGAGGAAAATACCCAGATTTTTTTTTTCTTTTCTGGGTATTTAACACTTTGTTAGCCTGGCCGTACTTGCCCGTACTTGTCCGGACCACCCAGTGCGCCGGTCGTCTATTCCCGTACATTCCCGTACTTTTGATATAAATGATAATAATAAAAAAAAAAACGATCGGCCATTCTTCTCTGTGTCTTTTTGGAGCCATCTGAAAGGGTTAACATCCTCCTGACTCCTTTTCTTTAAGTGGGTGTGCTACTCGTAGCATCCAGCAGGCCGCGCCGTTCACTTACATTCAGGCTGCATGCATGCCTGGCCATTTGCTCCCTCCCTCCACGGAGCAGACAATGGACCACAACAACACCCAAAATGGCTGGATTACAAGCGTCTATGTTTCTGTACTTGGATCGCGGTCTCAATCACGCTCGGGCACCGCTTCCCTATCGCTATTTTTGCTGTTTCGCCGCACGTAAACGAATGGAAGAGATCTCCCCTCCGCGTCGCCAAAGTAAGATCGCCGACCTCTAGGATCAATATACACGCTCGTACTGAGCCCTCCATTACGTGTGTTATCATGTGGGAAAACATGTATGTTTGTAAATAAATAGCTTATTTCTTCGGCAGTACCTCTGTTCAGGGGGTTCTGCCGCGGCTACCAAAGTGTAGGATCTGAGGGGTCTAACTAGGGGTTTGTCATGGTGCTGAATCCATTGCAGGCATTTGTTTTGCACAAAAAACATTCCTTGGGCTAGAAATGGACTCAGAAAACGATGCATGTATGGGTGAGCATTCATGTTAGTCGGAGGCCTTAGGGTTTTTTTTTCTCGTGCTAATCAGTCTAAAAGTGCAAAATTTTGCGCAGATGTAGCTCAGGGCATGCTCTAACGATTTAGCTAGGGCGCCCGAGTCTGCGACCTTCGGGGTCACCACAGCGGCCAAATCAAGTTGGGCTCCCATCGACTTTAGTGATGAAAAGTGATGAGTCATCACTTTTCAGAGTTTTGTGGGTGTTTTCTGGAGCTGTGGTGACCCCGAAGGTCGCCGACTCGGGCGCCCTAGCTAAATCGTTAGAGCAAGCCCTGGGCTACATCTGTGCAAAATTTTGCGCTTTAAAGGTGATACACCATGCATTTAAAAAGTATTTATGTCATATTGTTTGTCCCAAAAACGTTTTTCAAAAGGTTTGAGGCTAAATTACCACTCCTGAATAGAGAGCCTCTCTCATTTTTGAATGGCTCTCAGAGCATTTCAGCTGCAGTACCACCTTTGGCCTGAACTGCGCCAACATTTTTTTTGATGATGACGTCACAATCGGCAGATGACGTCGCAATCGGCAGCAAATCTGGATAGCCTGTTTTGAGAACCCGTGGGATACTTTTAACCTTCACCTTCTCAAAACCAGAGAAAGACACAACGGTCAGAAATGGGACTTTGTGAGGATAGAAGGTGCTAGTGGGACCCCAAAAAAAGGTTTTAAAATAGGAAAAGTGAAATTTCATGGTGTATCACCTTTAAAGACAAATTTGCACGAAATTAGCATTTGCTCCCCTTAAATCCCCACACTAAACATGATTGAAGACTTGTCTCTCGCCTCTTGACTCTCCTCACAGGTCATGTGACCATGTCACGGTCACACTGCACTTTAAGGCCTGTTCTACCATGAGGAGGATTCTGACCATGCTTTTCAATAAGGAACAGAGCGTTTTTTTTTTCTTTCTCAGAAATCCTCAAAAGGCAGCAAACAGTCCTGGAATGGACTTATTCTGTGTAAAATGACATATTTAGCCACTTGTACGCATGCCCCCAACCACTGAAATAGAAAGAAGTAAATTCAATAATTTTAACACGCATCTTTTATATTCTTTAATTACAATCTAAAATATGAACCCTTGTTGTAAAAAACTAAAGTTGTCCTTTAAATACACACTCAGAGTTCTAAACCTTCAAGTGCCCATTTGGTTCCTCACCGTGTCAGGCCTCCTGATGACCACTGGGGTTCCTTCCCCACAGTGAGAATCAGTGCTGTGTGGATTAACGATCAGACCTTATCTCATAGTAACTGAGTTGCACTGTGTGTGTGTGTCCAGAAGGGGGCGCCTGCGTGTCAGAAGAGGATCTGGGCATCCAGTTGGAGGAGTGGGAGCAGAACGCTGATATCAAACAGGACTCTGTAGGAGGGGGCGGGGCTCAAACACCTGCCGTCTCCACCCTGGAGGAGTCCCTCCTCTTTGAGAGTAAGGATACGATACCTTACAGGCCTGGCACTATTATTAGTTCATAATCTAAATAATCTGTTGCAAGTAAAAGTCTGGAATTAAAAACGTAAAGTAGCAAAAGTAGAAAGTACTCCTTATGTTGATGATTTCAAATGTAGAAAAAGTGGTTAAAATCTAAATCTAATCTTTTCAAGTATAAAAAGAGATATTTCACTTTAAAAAACTTTTTTTTTCATTTTATCGTCTAATCAGGCTTTTATGAACACCCTGGACAGTTTTTAATTTGCTTGATTCAATATTTAGATATTTGATGTAAATGTTATCAGGCCCTCCTCCTGAGCAGGCCGTGTTTTTTCGATAACCTTTTTCATTTATTTGTAAAAAAATGTTGGGAAAATGAAAAAAATGTAATTAAAAATGAATTATTAAAACTACATGAAAAAAGTTATTGAAAAAACACGGCCTGCTCACGTATTAGGAGGGTATTATGAGTCACCAGGAAAAAAATGGGTGTTTTTAATGAATCTATCATAGTTCAAATGAAGTTTTAAGTTACAATGGGTGTGTATGGGTAGGCCCACCGGAGGAGGAGGGCCTGGTAACATTTACATCAAATATCTAAATATTGAATCAAGCAACTTAAAAACTGTTCAGGGTGTTCATAAAAGCCTGATTAGACAATAAAATTACCAAAAGTTGTTTTGAAAGTGAAATATCCCTTTAAATGGATATCATTCTTATAACGTGTCTCCCCTCCCCTCCCTTCACAGAGGTGGTCCTGGACAGCAACGGCTCGGGGGAGGCGGCCGGACAGCAGCGGGGGGACCCCCCCTCCTCCTCGGGCCAGGCAGGGGGGGAGCGGGGGTCCGCGGTGGCAGCAGAGGGGGGCGAGGAGGAGTGGCAGCTGAAGGAGGACCTGATGGGGGCCTTCGAGGGGGCTCTGGACGTGGGGGGCAAGCGGGGCGACCTGCGGGGCATCCGCGTGCTGAAGAACGACCGCGTCATGGGGGCACGGGCGGGGGGCGGCGTTGGCGGCGGGGGGCCCTGCTTTGGAAACTGCGAGGACGACGAAGGGGCAGAATGGGTACGTGTCGATTTTCATTCAATATTTATTTATTCTCCAAATTACAACTGAGTCGTTAGACTCATTTACAGTGTCGTCGAGCAGGACATTAGATAGAAGTAAAACATCAACAACATCAATGTTGATAAACAGCAAAAACACATTACGTTACATTTAGAAATTGAAATATAGCAAATAATAAAAAGGCATATGTGGCATATAAAAGTTATAATAGAAACTAAGACCAATTTAGAAACAGTTACATATTTGGTTTGGTTTGGTCACCAGAGATCTAAAACGATTGAAGGGTATCAGAGTGGTCAGCTTTAATGTTTCCTGCAAATTGTTCCATGTGTTCGGGGGCCACAGAAGCTGAAAGCAGTTCTACCAAAGTCTGAGTTGACCCGTGGGTACTTTAAAAGTGGGGAAACCACTCGATCAGGTGTGGTTGCTCCTTTACAGTTTTAACGGTAGAAAAAAAAAACGTAATGACGTACACAGAATGATGGTAAATGCAAATCACAAGTTACCTGCAGGGTTCCCCACGGTCATGAAATTCCTGGAAATATTTTGAAATTAGACAAATATTTTTTCCAGTACTGGAAACGTTTGGGAATTGATCAAGGGTCCTGGAAGGTCCTGGAAAAAATAGCTATACAATGTCTTTGGTTATTGATTTTGTTAATACCTCTGAAATGACAAATTAAACATGGGCCAAATTGTCAAATATTAGAGGCAGAAATTGTGAAAATAGCCGATCTACATGCTCACAACGCCTCGCAACGCTGCTATTTTCACAATAGAAACGTGTTATACAAAATTTCTCAACTCTTAGTGCTCGTCAGGGTGGGGGGTCCCCAGTTAAAATATGATTATTTCGGGGGTCACAGCCTGAAAAGGTTGAGAACCACTGGCATACACTACCTGTCTTTAGGCATTGCGCATAGGAGTAAGCAACTTGTTATTGAGCTGAATTATTGTTATATAGTCCTGGAAATTTGGTTAAATATTCTGGAAAAGTTTTGGAAATTAATTGGTAAAAATGTGTGGGAACCCTGTACCTGAACCCTTAGTTTTTCAAGACCAAACATCAAAGTCTAAACGTTTGTTCTTCAGAAGTTCTGAATGAAATGAGTTGGAAAATAATGTGGTCATTACCCCGCTTCCATTTCACCTGTGCAGTCACATTCTGTCGGGCAGAAACCAGCAACTCCAAGGAAATGTAAAAACATTCAGCTAAAGTGGAGTTTGGAGGTTTTGGCCAAAGCGGTTTTTAATACTTTTCATTGGTTCAACATTTTTTTTAAACAACACACACACGTCATGTAAAGGGTCTTCAATTGTACTGATTTATGAAATAAAGATAAATGGAGTTGGCGGGTTTCTGACGGACAATAGTTGCGTTTCCATAAAGCCGTTTTTCGCGTATTAAGGCTTTTGCGCATAAATATTTTAATGGAAAGGGTTAATAAACTTTGATTATCCGCAAAAACATTCATGCGCTTGGAGGAGGTGGATTTTGAGGCTTTATAAAAAAAAAACGTAATGCGTATTAGTGCAATGGAAACACTAAGCGAATACGCTTTGAATTAAAGGATAACTTTGTTTTTTTACAACAAGGGTTCATATTTTAGATTGTAATTAGAGAAAAGAAAAAGTGAGTGTTAAAATGTTTTCATTTGCTTCGTTCTATTGTTTTATAGCGTTTGCTAAATTGTGGGGCATGCGTACGCATGGGGGCATCCGTACAAGTGGCTAAATATGGCTTTTTAGACACAATAAGCCAGCAGTTTCTTTATTGCTATTTACAGTAACACTTCTAGCCCCCACAAGCCACATCCAACCATGAAAGGTTGTGATGTATCTTGGGAATGGGCTTATTCTGTGTAAAATGACATATTTAGCCACTTGTACGCGTTCCCCCAGCCACTGAAATAAGAATCTCTAAAACAATAGAAAGAAGTAAATGAAATAATTTTAACACTCACCTTTTATATTCTTTAATTACAATCTAAAATATGAACCCTTGTGGTAAAAAACTAAAGTTGTCCTTTAAAATGCATTGAACTTGCAGGATATGGATTTGGCTGAAGGGAGCTACCAACTTGTTAGCGCCGTGTTCCCAACTACTGTACCTTGCATTGGATGTTTATTTTACGGCGCTGTTGTGTGCACTGTGCAAGCGGGCCTCGTCCATCACATCATCACCCAAGTAAATCCTGGCTAAGCCTTCGTCATCACACCCTGTTGCGTGCCAAAAGTGGCCGATCTACAAGCTCACAGCAGCTCGCATCCGCGCCGCGTTGTGAGCTTGTAGATCGGCCACCTTCCAGACGCAGAAACTTGCAGGATGAGTGTGCAGCGAGTCACAGCAGTCAGACGTGCAGTGCTCACGTCTCGGATTCGGTCTGAAAAAAATCAGCCCGATCCCAGCTCTGTGCACTGTGTGCAGGCCCGCGAGAAGTCATTTACAGCAGGTCGGTCAGACGGACCCAGGCCAGGGTCTCCCAAGAATCGCATTTCATCAGTTTAACGGAAACGGGCTAAATTCGCTTTGTCTTTTTGCGAATTTCTGATTATTCGCTTCCTATTTTCGAATAAGCTTTATGGAAATGCAATTAATGTATAACTCGCATATATACAATTAATTATGTTTTGCATGATCTTTCGGTTTCTATAACGACATTTTCATACATTCTCTGTTGGTCAGATTATACAGTGGTCTTCAACCTTTTCAGGCCGCGACCCCCAAAATAATCATAGTTGAACTGGGGACCCCCGACCCTGATCAGCACTAAGAGTTGAGGAATTACATTTTGTGCTTATTGTGAAAATAGCAGATCTACATGCTCACAACGCCTCGCGTTGCGAGGCGTTGTGAGCATGTAGATCGGCCATTTTCACAAATCTTTTCTCTAATATTGGACAATTTGGTCAATGTTTAATTTGTCATTTCAGAGGTATTATAAAGTCCTTCAATTGTCACTTTCTTTAGAAATGTGTAGATACCCTCTATACACTTAAACTTTATGTTGGTTTGCTTACTGTTGAGCGAGAAAACGACGTTGCACATCAAGCTAATCATCTGGGGACCCACAGGTTGAGAACCACTGATCTAACGGATGTTCTCATACTGTTGTCTTGTTAGATAACCTTCCAGGTAAAGAGGGTGAGGAAGAACAAGGTGGATGGAGGTGAAGGCTCTGATGAAGGCCAGCAGCAGCCTCTGTCTGGAGGCCACTCCATCCTGGAGATCAGTGGGCCCACCATCCCCTCCCCTGGCCCCGCAGGTAGCACCAGTGGTGGAACAAGTACTGACTTTTCTTTAAGCAATATTACACGAGAGGGTGTGCATATAACACGGTTATCCGGCACGACAGCCTTACCGCAGGATCGAGCCGACAGGCGAGTTCCGTAGGTAGGGCTGAAGTGCCGGATAACCGCGTCTATGCAGACCCTCGAGTGTAATATTGCGATTATACAACTGTTGCCCTTAAAAATAACACGTCAACTTCATTTCATTGTAATTAAGATATTCGATAGAAATTTGTAATTTTTTAATGCCACATTTGGCTACTATGTCCCTGAACGTCACATGAAAACCGCTAGCCTAGCTGCCTAGCATAGTGTGGGGAGAGAGGAGCGCTTGCTGTCATTCGTGACCAACGCAGCTGATTTCTTTACTTGATGAGAGACAGTGCAGTAGTTCTCGTTATATGCACGGTTGGAGAGCCTGTTTTCCATTTAGAGCCCCACTATGTGTTGTATAATAATAGTTATCCTAAATTTCAAAAACTTCTTACCTTCAAAACCTTTATTCCTTTTTTACCAATGGTCCAGGGACCACCAGTGTTCCTTGAGGGGTTTCCAGGTGGTCCCTGGCTGTTTTCTGTGGATCTGATCTAGAAAATGCATTTCTATGCTCTGAATGTATGGCAAGCAGAGCGGCCCAATTCACATTAATTCTGGCATAAGGCTGCCCTCTGCCGCCAGTTTGGCTAAAGTACACATATGAGCGTCCATTGATTGTGAAATGAATTATTTTGGAAAGAATCAATAGATAATTTTCTATAACATCGCAAAGGTAAGCTGCTTTTTGCTGGCACCAGCCCCAATAAATAAATAATAAATCTGGCAGTAGAACTGCTCACAATCACACAATGCGATGCATTGTTCACAGTTTCACACATCTTGGACATGGGTTTGGCCTAATGACATCTTTCAACCGTGAGATTTGTATATATTTGATGTCTTTGCCATAAGCACTGAACAGGTAGCACTGACTGACTGCTGTGTGTTTGTCCTGTGAGCACTGAACAGGCAGCACTGACTGACTGCTGTGTGTTTGTCCTGTGAGCACTGAACAGGCAGCACTGACTGACTGACTGCTGTGTGTTTGTGCTGTGAGCACTGAACAGGTAGCACTGACTGACTGACTGCTGTGTGTTTGTCCTGTGAGCACTGAACAGGTAGCACTGACTGACTGCTGTGTGTTTGTACTGTGAGCACTGAACAGGTAGCACTGACTGACTGACTGCTGTGTGTTTGTACTGTGAGCACTGAACAGGTAGCACTGACTGACCACTGTGTGTTTGTCCTGTGAGCACTGAACAGGTAGCACTGACTGACTGACTGCTGTGTGTTTGTCCTGTGAGCACTGAACAGGTAGCACTGACTGACTGACCGCTGTGTGTTTGTCCTGTGAGCACTGAACAGGTAGCACTGACTGACTGCTGTGTGTTTGTACTGTGAGCACTGAACAGGTAGCACTGACTGACTGACCGCTGTGTGTTTGTCCTGTGAGCACTGAACAGGCAGCACTGACTGACTGCTGTGTGTTTGTCCTGTGAGCACTGAACAGGTAGCACTGACTGACTGCTGTGTGTTTGTCCTGTGAGCACTGAACAGGTAGCACTGACTGACTGCTGTGTGTTTGTCCTGTGAGCACTGAACAGGTAGCACTGACTGACTGCTGTGTGTTTGTACTGTGAGCACTGAACAGGTAGCACTGACTGACTGCTGTGTGTTTGTACTGTGAGCACTGAACAGGTAGCACTGACTGACTGACTGCTGTGTGTTTGTCCTGTGAGCACTGAACAGGTAGCACTGACTGACTGACCGCTGTGTGTTTGTCCTGTGAGCACTGAACAGGCAGCACTGACTGACTGCTGTGTGTTTGTACTGTGAGCACTGAACAGGTAGCACTGACTGACTGACTGCTGTGTGTTTGTACTGTGAGCACTGAACAGGCAGCACTGACTGACTGCTGTGTGTTTGTACTGTGAGCACTGAACAGGTAGCACTGACTGACTGACTGCTGTGTGTTTGTCCTGTGAGCACTGAACAGGCAGCACTGACTGACTGCTGTGTGTTTGTACTGTGAGCACTGAACAGGCAGCACTGACTGACTGCCCGCTGTGTGTTTGTCCTGTGAGCACTGAACAGGCAGCACTGACTGACTGACTGCTGTGTGTTTGTACTGTGAGCACTGAACAGGCAGCACTGACTGACTGACTGCTGTGTGTTTGTACTGTGAGCACTGAACAGGTAGCACTGACTGACCGCTGTGTGTTTGTACTGTGAGCACTGAACAGGCAGCACTGACTGACTGCTGTGTGTTTGTACTGTGAGCACTGAACAGGTAGCACTGACTGACTGCTGTGTGTTTGTCCTGTGAGCACTGAACAGGTAGCACTGACTGACTGCTGTGTGTTTGTACTGTGAACACTGAACAGGTAGCACTGACTGACCGCTGTGTGTTTGTACTGTGAACACTGAACAGGTAGCACTGACTGACTGCTGTGTGTTTGTACTGTGAGCACTGAACAGGCAGCACTAACTGACTGACCGCTGTGTGTTTGTACTGTGAGCACTGAACAGGCAGCACTGACTGACTGACCGCTGTGTGTTTGTACTGTGAGCACTGAACAGGTAGCACTGACTGACTGCTGTGTGTTTGTACTGTGAGCACTGAACAGGTAGCACTGACTGACTGCTGTGTGTTTGTACTGTGAGCACTGAACAGGTAGCACTGACTGACTGCTGTGTGTTTGTACTGTGAGCACTGAACAGGTAGCACTGACTGACTGCTGTGTGTTTGTACTGTGAGCACTGAACAGGTAGCACTGACTGACTGCTGTGTGTTTGTCCTGTGAGCACTGAACAGGCAGCACTGACTGACTGCCTGCTGTGTGTTTGTACTGTGAGCACTGAACAGGCAGCACTGACTGACTGCCTGCTGTGTGTTTGTACTGTGAGCACTGAACAGGTAGCACTGACTGACCGCTGTGTGTTTGTCCTGTGAACACTGAACAGGCAGCACTGACTGACTGCCTGCTGTGTGTTTGTACTGTGAGCACTGAACAGGCAGCACTGACTGACTGCCTGCTGTGTGTTTGTACTGTGAGCACTGAACAGGTAGCACTGACTGACCGCTGTGTGTTTGTCCTGTGAACACTGAACAGGTAGCACTGACTGACTGCTGTGTGTTTGTACTGTGAGCACTGAACAGGTAGCACTGACTGACTGCTGTGTGTTTGTCCTGTGAACACTGAACAGGTAGCACTGACTGACTGCTGTGTGTTTGTACTGTGAGCACTGAACAGGCAGCACTGACTGACTGCTGTGTGTTTGTCTTGTGAGCACTGAACAGGTAGCACTGACTGCCGCTGTGTGTTTGTGCTGTGAGCACTGAACAGGCAGCACTGACTGACTGCTGTGTGTTTGTGCTGTGAGCACTGAACAGGCAGCACTGACTGACTGCTGTGTGTTTGTCCTGTGAGCACTGAACAGGCAGCACTGACTGACTGACCGCTGTGTGTTTGTCTTGTGAGCAGGCCGATGGAGGGACTACACCAGCCTGGGATGGCCAGGACCGGAGGAGTGCCAACGGACTCGAAGGGTCGACCTCACCACGGTGGCCAGCACCTGGCTGGCTGTGTCTGCCAAAAATATAGAGTAAGACTCCTTATGGTCACCGTTCGTTCTAGTTCAGGGGTTTTCAAAGTGGGTGACGGGGCACCCTGGGCCGCTGTGACGGCAGTCCATGGGTGCCGCGAGATAATTTGAATATTTGGAAATATTTGGAAATTATTTGGACACTTGAAAAAATATTTAGTATCATTTTAAACTTGAAGTACAAAGTTATTTTCAGTCAGTTCTAACCAAAATGGCTATTATCTCAACGTTTTCATCGCAACATAATTACTAAAATATCGTCGCTGTCGGGCAGAAACCTCGTATCTCCAAGTTTCAAATGTGTACGTCTTTTGGTAAAGCAAAGCCTTGCATCATACAAGACCGTCGCACAAAACTAGTGAAAACAGCCGATCTACAAGCACACAACGCCTCGCGATGCGAGGCGTTGTGTGCTTGTAGATCGGCTAAATACAAAACGAACGGTTTTGGACATACAAGGTTTCCACCCGACAACGAAGATATGCTATAAATATAAGGTGCTGGGAGTGAAAATTATAATGTAGGGGGTGCCTCGGATTAAAAAAATATTTATGGGGTGCCCTGAGACAAAGGTTTGGGAACCCCTGTTTTAGTTGACACATCTATGATTTCCTCTGTCGTATACGGCAGAGGTTCCCAACCTGTGGTTCGGGACCCCCTTGTGGGTCCCCAAATTATCTTGGGGGTGTGGGGTTGAGAACCACTGGTATACAAATTACTGGAACAAAATAAGGAAAAGGAAACGTTTGGGAAGTCATTTGGATTCAGGTTTCCCACGGCATACACTACCTGTCTTTGAGCATTGCGCATAGGAGTAAGCGACCTGTTATTGAGCTGAATTATTGTTTGTATAGTCCTGGAAATTTGGTTAAATATTCTGGAAAAGTTTTGGAAATGAATTGGTAAAAATGTGTGGGAACCCTGTGGATTGTCTTGCCCTCCTGGTAAAAGGGTTAAATTACTTAAAACATTGACAATTTTAATCATGAAGAATGTGTTCTCAGGTTCTTTGAATTGATGTGCTGACGCCCCCCCCCCCCCCCCCCCCCCCTCTTGTGTTCCAGTATCACTGAACACATAGACTTTGCCACTCCGCTCCAGGAGCCGGCCGTGGAGCCTCTATGCAACGCCAACCTGGCCGCCAGCATGCACACCTTAGACCACCTGGCTGGGGTGGCCAACCGCGCTGCCATCCACTACACTGGAGAGAGCCAACTGCGGGAGGTACAGTAGGCACACTCTCCACGGCAGGCAGTGATGTTACTAGGTTTTCAATGTAATGGGTCCCGGGACCCACAGGTGGTCATTCAAATGGGTCCCAGAAAAGTTTTATGAGTCCTCAATACAATGTTTTCGAGCGCTGTGAGCTTGTAGATCAGCTATTTTCAAAATGTTTGCCTATTTCTTATATTTATTTTACAATTTGGCTAATGTTTGAACTTAGAACTACTAAAACTACTAAAACATGTGCCCCTAATGAATTCGGGCGCGCAAAATGGCGTCGGACGTCGGTGGAATCAAAACATTGACGTTTCTATCGCCTGTTGAAGACTTTCTACGTGGATTGTATTTGTGTTAACGTAGGGTAAGTAGGATGCTTTCACCCATGAACAATGGTGGTGTCTGTGGAATTTTAAAATGTTTTTATTTTACCGCGACCCGGTAAATTATTTTAACATGGACTCCAATGGAGGCGCATCCCCGGGACCCCAGGACCATGACATGAATGAGTCCCTGGGTGACTTGAATGAGTTTTTGATGCGGGATGCGCACGTAATGACATCACTGGGCAGGGCAGGGTTTCCCACAGTGGGTGCTGTGATGCCAGATCCAGGGGTGTCGCAGAATGCTTTGATAACATTTTGTAGTCTATGAATATCACTTCAGTTTTTTTTTTGATTGATTGATTTCTTTATTGACATATTAGCATACAAGCATACAAATAGGATGAACATAAGAAAGCTGGTAGGCTTATTTCCATTATGGTCCTTTCCAATACAATATAATACAATAATACAGTACAACAATATTCTCTAAAAGCATCTTACTGTTGCAAATGGGACATAGTTATGAAAATAGTCTTTTTTCTTTTAGCCATCTTTTGTGTGCAGATTTAAAAGTGTCCTTTGAGACTATGGATTTAAGTTTCTTAGGAAGTCCATTCCACATAACGGCTGCTGAGTATAGAAATGTGCTCTTTCCCATACCGCTGTTGAATTTGTATGGTACAAAGTCAGTAGAGCTACCTCTGGTGTTATACCGATGGGTGTCCTTTACATCTACAAAATATTTGACCAGATACCTGGGTACCTCCCTGTTCTTAATTCTGTGAACCATGCGCATTTTTGTGTGCGATACTCTCTCCTCGACTCGCAGCCACTTTAGGCTATGAAAATGTGCTGGGAGAAGATGAGTTCTGGGATGAAGTCTCAGGATTAGTCTAATCATTTTGTTTTGGGAGGTCTGTAGCTTTGTTTTGAGGACTTTAGAGATGCTGGAATACCAGGAGGTACATGCATAGTCGAAATGACATTGGACTAGTGCTGATGCTAGTATAGTTTAACCACACAGGCCCTCAATTGTTAGAAGGTCCTGGGTTCGATTTCCGCTGGAGGACGCAGAGTGCGCTGGGGGCGTGTTTCCTCCTCCGCGTCATCAGCGCCCACAGCCCCACACCCTAGGTGGGTTTGGTGAAAGGTTCTCCCCATGTCTCCTATACCCTCACAAAAAACACATAGTAATCCTGGTTTCTATACTGCCTCCTCCTTGCCAGCCGGGGCTGCCCAGGCTTGGCAGAGGGAGAGCAGAAACCAGGATTATAGCTTAGGAAATGTATTGGCACTGGGTGAAAAAATGGGTTACAAACAGACCTGAGTCGCATTGTACTTGATGAGTTATTTTTCCATCTACCCCAATTCTCTTCACCAAAAATGGCAGATCTGCAAGCTTGACATAAGATTCTAAAAACTAACAGTGTAATTCAGCTGTGCCTCGGATGAAAAAGTTATTTTCAGGGGTGCCCTGAGTCAGAAAAGTCCACCAGATGATTAGGTTAAACACCAAAAAAAAAAACATCTGGTCCAATAATACATTATCCCTCTGGTCTTAAAGGACAACTTTAGTTTTTTACAACAAGGGTTCATATTTTAGTTTGTAATTAAATAATATAAAATATGAGTGTTAAAAGTATTTCATTTACTTATTTCTATTGTTTTAGAGATGTTTATTTCAGTGGTTGGGGGCATGCGTACAAGTGGCTAAATATGTCATTTTACACAGAATAAGCCCATTCCCAAGATACAACGCAACCTTTCATGGTTGGATATGACTTAAACCTTTCATGGTTGGATATGACTTATGGGGGCTAGAAGTGTTACTGTAAATAGCAATAAAGAAACTGCTGGCTTGTTGTGCCTAAAAAGTCTTATTTAGCCACTTGTACACATGCCCCCATGCGTACGCATGCCCCACATTTTAGCACGGTAAACGCGATAAAACAATAGAACGAAGCAAATGAAAACATTGTAAAACTCACTTTTTCTTTTCTCTAATTACAATCTAAAATATGAACCCTTGTTGTAAAAAAACAAAGTTGTCCTTTAAACCCTGTGGTCTCTTCTGCTCTTCCATCCAGGTGCTGCAGAACCTGGGCAAAGATAAGTTCCCCCCTCAGTCCTTTGAGCAGGTGGGGACGCGCATCGCCAAGGTCTTAGAAAAGGTAACGACATCCGTCTCTTAAATGGCTGCTTTTGGACATCTTGAAATCGTTTACTTGCTCTTTTTAGAAATATCAAAGTGGATAAATAGCCTGGTAAACCATCCCGAGGGTCACACGGATTCACATTGTCTGGCTCACCCAGCACCCACCCAGCATTGGGGCCAGACCGGTCTGCAAAAGACGATGAGAACTCATGTGACCATCGAGATGGGTTACCAGGCTAGTGAATAAAGCCATTCAATTCAGTTTCCACAATCGAAATCACATGAAAAATGAAAATCAACTTTTCGGCCAGCCTGTGATGAACTATAATGGCACTTAAGCACTTCATCGTCTGATGAAGAGCGAGGCTCGAAACGCCACGTCCATGGTGTAATGTAAACCATACATGGGCAACTGGCGGCCCGGGGGCCACATGCGGCCCCCACCTTCACTTAATGCGGCCCTCTGGATAATACCAGAATACTGAATATATTATTGATTTCAGCTGTTACAATTCCAAACATGACCTGCTTTAATTCCGTAGTAGTATAGTTGTATTAAAATGTATTTTGTTTATGTCCAATGTATTTGTATTTAGGTTCATAAAGTTAACATGAGTATATAACTAAATGCGTTTGAAATTAAATCAAAATGTTACATTTCAGGATTCCAATTAAGAAATAACAAAAAATTATTCAGGATTCCAATTCAAAAGAAGCAAAAATAGCCGATCTACAAGCTCAAAACGCATCCTACAAGCTCAAAACGCATCGCTGCGATGCGTTTTGAGCTTGTAGATCTGCCATTTTTGCTTCTATTGTACGCGATACTAGAATGACAAAGTACGATGTAGCAATATGCAATGTGGCCCTCTGGAGTGAAGGTGGAAATAGTGGCCCTCACCATCATCAAAGTTGCCCACCCCTGGTGGTAACTTTACACCATGGACGTTTACACTTCAAAGGAACCTAAATAGAACCTAACTTCTGGAGCATGATGATCCAGAGTGTGGACCTTACTTTTCTTTATTTGTAGAACCAGCCCCAGGTCTCGTCATGGGTTTAAATTTAATTACTGTGTCCCACAAAATGACCTGCGTTCCACTTGGCCTGGCTTTCAGAACCAGACGTCGTGGGTTCTGTCCAGCATGGCTGCTCTGTACTGGAGGGTGAAGGGCCAGGGGAAGAGAGCCATCGACTGCCTGCGCCAAGGGTTAAATTATGCCCCTCATCACATGAAGGCAAGTCACACACACTGCCAAGCACAGGCCCTGATGGAAACCTTTCAGAACGGGTACACATTGTTGTGTATTATTGTTTTATGCTTTAACTAATTGAAAAATAGCAGATATACAAGCTCACAGCGCGGCACCGAGTGCCGCGCTGCGAGCTTGCAGATCTGCTGTTTTTGAAAAACCTTGAAAATTTGACCTGATTCTTTACTTTACTTTATTTGTTTATTTAGACGGGACAATGCATATTAATGAACACTACATAAAAGCAATGTAAATACACCGGAATTGGCAAGAATGCTACATTTCGTCCGTAGTCCCCACATGAAGACAAAACGACACATACCAACAAACAGTAACCCTATTCTATAAGTGTCTTTTGAATCCTTCTAAGGTTTTTTTGAAAAACCCTATGTTTCTATGTCAGCAATCTGGCCAGCCATCGTCAAAGAAAAAAGGTCCTTTTCACTTAACTGGAGCTCAGTTAGTCTGTTCTTGAGAGACTACTATGTCAGTGGCTCTCAAACATTTTCATGTGAAGGACCCCCAAAATGATATGTACTTGGCCACGGATCCCTATCTCAAAATATTTAGTTCCCGGGATCCCCCAGAAGCAAAATTTGAGTTACAAGCGTTCGCTTTAAAAATACATATTCAAAGATTTGCACACATTTTCACAACTTTTTCAAAAATAGCAGATCTACAAGCTTGCAGCGTGCGCTGTGACCTTGTAGATCCTCTATTTTTCAATAGTTAAAGCGCTAAATAATGTTAGGCCTAAATGGGTTAACACATCGGATGCCCACGTGGTGTCTACAAGTCAATTTCTTTGATGTCGCTGGAGGCCCACGACGCGTTTGACGCGTTGTACAGTAAACTATACTGTACTGTAGCTACTGCACTTGGCTACCGCGGTGATGAAACAAACTCCATTTCCCAACATGCAGCGCGCAATTACGTCACCCGGACTTGCTGTGTGTCTCGTTGACTTCCTGTTTAGCGGCTGCACAAAAATGCTGTTTTTTCCGGATTCTCTTCCTTTTTTCATTTTTTTCTCAAAACGGCAGCCTCTTCTACCGGCCGTAACACAAACACTGTGGCTTAGAAATGATAAAAAACGGTCCTGACTGAAAGAAAAGATTTTCGCGAAATAAACAGGACATACTCGGATTACATTTACTCGGATTACTTTTCTCGCCAGTACTCTCGCCGGTAGGTAAAATGACGCGTTGCCATGGGCACCAGCAAATTAAGACATCAAAACCACGTGGGCGTCCGATGTGTTAATGTCATCTAGTTAGCTCTGTGTTTCAGATCAGTGTTCCTACTGTGTACCATGTTTGTTGGGCAATAGGGAAGTCCTGATACCAGAATCGGTACTCGCCCCGATACCTGCCTATTTTTCTCTACTCGTACTCGTCCGATATTGCTCACGGCAGCACCAGATACCATTTTGTTTCATAAATATGTTGGTAACAACATATCAAAAGTCCTTTTAGTTCAGGGTTTCCCAAAGTGGGTGCCTTGCTGCCAGTCCAGGGGTGCCGCAGAATAATCTGATAATATTTGGAATTCATCAGTATCACTTCAGTAATACAGACCTGATTTGCACTGTACTTGAGTTCTTTTCATCTCTCTTCATCTACCCCCGTTCTTTACATAGAACAGAGATAGGCAACCTGCTGCTCTAGAGCCGCATGTGGCTCTAACTGTACGTAGGTCCTCTCCCATGGATCCCAGTTGCTTGGGCAAAGAAGTATGTAAAAGATAATTAACTCATATGCTGCTATTTTAAACATAGGCTGAACTGTTTTCCTGCCAAATTGTCCTTAACTTTTAACGTGGGCACGTGCACCCATAGTGCATGATCTGTGCGCGACTCATGTAGTAGACCGGTAGACAAGATGACAGCTTTCGAATAAAAAATAGAATAGACAAATCCATTGCCAGGCTGTATCCTGCTGAATCCGCCAGTATTTACATAAGAAAACATTGGAAACAGCCAGATGTGCACTATGGTAACACGTGGACACGTTCACGCACATAGCAGACGATATGTGCGCGGATCATATGCCAGGTGGGCACAAGAATCAAACAGCTATCAAATAAAAAAAAGTGGTGTCGGGACATCCCTATTGGGCAGAGAACGTTTATCTCTTAACTTGATGTGTATTTTTCGTAAATTAATGTCCTACTGATCATTCTACAAAAAGCATCAAAAGTAGCAGATCCACAAGCTTGGAACGCGGCGCGAAGCTCCACACTTTGAGCTTGCAAATCTGCTACTTTTCAGGCTTTTCAATTTGAATCCAGAAAAGTAACGGTTTTGGACATATGAGGTTTCCGCCCGACAGACGATGTCGAAAATGGTTCTTGTTTTGCAGGAAGTGGGTGATAAAATGATTTGTGTTCCATATGGATCCAATGTAGTTGCTTGTATCATTGAACACACATTTTCTTTTTCATTTTCCCAACAAAGTGAATTTTTCAGATAGGAGGTTTTGCGTTTTGGCCATCGATCTATCTTTTTTTTTTTTTTTTTTAAGATTAGGTTTTTTTGGGGCTTTTTATGCCTTTATTTGATAGGATAGTAGACTGACAGGAAATGGGGAGAGAGATGGGGAATGACATGTGGCAAAGGTCGTCCGGATTGGGAATCGAACCGGCGACGCCAGCAGGCATCATAGCCTAGTATGTGGTATGCGCCTTGACCACTAGGCTTTTGAAGTGATTCATGTTTGGACTTGGCTGCACCTCCATACTTAGTCCATTCCACAAACTCACTCCACAAACTGAAATACGCATGCTTTTCAATGTTGAACCAGCAAACTGCACTTTGAAATCAAGCTCTCGTCTCTAATTGTGACTCCCCTCTTTATCACTAAACATCTTTTGTATATTGCCTGGCAATAGCCTGTTTCTGGCTCTAAACATAATCAGTGCGGTTTTGTATTTAACAAGCTCCATTAACTCATCTAGTGCCTTTCGCGTGATGTCACGCGATAAGTACTAGAGTACGTATAGTGCCGAATGCGTGATGTCGCGCGAAAAGTAATATATTACTGTAACGGCGAGTAAAAATACCTAGTACAATGGCCGACGCTCCGGAGACGAAATCCGCGCTGATTTGTCATCATCACGGCTCCACGAGCACACAATAGTCATCCCATAACATTGAGGTGGACGGCCGATCTCATCTTTAATGTCCATTATCTCAAAACAACACTTTAGAAGCGAAGATGGAGGCAGATGCTCGCTTATAAAACACATGTATAAACGCTCCTATGCAATCCAGCATGGCACCACGTAAACAATGATCGGTTCCGTCGCAGGATCCGATGACGTCAGACCGGAAGTACTTCCGGTCTAGACTTCTGGCCTTCAAAATAAGACAATGGACGTTAATGGGGCCGGGAGGGGGCACTCTGGACCCCCTAATCCGTTAATGTCCTGGGCTCTGGATGAGTTAACTTAATGACATGTGATTGCAAAACATTTTTACATTTGTGTGATCCATATATCCTACCTTGTTAACTATTCTAATGGCTTTTTTTTCTTAAGAATGCATAATGGTTTTAGATGACTTTTATGAGTGTTACCCCAGAATGCATAATGGTTTTAGATGACTTTTATGAGTGTTACCCCAGAATGCATAATGGTTTTAGATGACTTGTATGAGTGTTACCCCAGAATGCATGTGAATGAATGGTTGTGTTGTGCTCACTGTGCAGGACGTGCCACTCATCAGCCTGGCCAACATCTTCCAGAACGCGCGGCTGTGGGAGGACGCTCTGACCGTGGCGCGCATGGCGGTGGAGATCGCTCCTCACTTCGTGGTCAACCACTTCACCCTGGCCAACGTCTACATCGCCATGGTGAGCACACTCTAGGGTCACTATTCGACGTTGTTCACCGAAGTCGAAAATTCATTTTTTTTTGTTTTTTTTTTGTCTTAAAAAAAAAAAAAAATCTTCATGGTTTATAAAGCTTGGCTAGATAGGAAGCCATAAGCACCCTGACAAGCTCTTGGAATTGTAGGTATTACATTTAATGTGACTCGGTTCCACAGATAAATATTGTGAAAATAGCAGATTTGTTTTAGATTTTGTGACATACAGCTCATGAAAAAATCAAAAATCCATCTCTCAAAAATATTACACAAGACCACTCTAAACAAGGATTTATCATACAGAAATGTCAACCTTCTGAAGTCAAGAGTTGCTTCAAGTCCAGTTTCCTCAGTCAGTGATGATTTGGGGTGCTATGGCATCGGCTGCTTTTTAACACAATATTCAAAGATGTTTAGATTGATCTGTATGTTGCTTAAAATCCTAAAATGACACGGATGCTTTCCCAGTGGTGTTGTGATGGTGGTCATGGCATGTGTTTTTTTAATTTTTTTGACGGTGACAGTACTCATTAATCGACATGTCAGTTTTCACTTCTATGTAAATGAGCCAGAGATAGCCATAGGCTAGTTTTCATATGTAGTCCCTGGGCAGGCTGTACAAAAGTAGTAAAAGGCTATCCATTCAAAACATACAATACATACAATACAGTAAGTACAAAACAATACAGTAAAACATTTAGGGGACATAACCATAGCAGGTTGAGTGACTCCAGTGACAGATGGAGCAGATAGCCACCCATGATCGCAAGCTTGACCCGCTCCAAGCCACCTCCCACGGTTGAAGCCGACAATAGTATAATTAGTAATTAGTAAATGGTAAGTAAAATAGTAAATTGTAAAGGGGACCATTACTAGCCAACCATGAGTAACTCCAGTGACAGCTGGAACAGATAATTACTCATGATTACAAATCTGACCCGATTTAAGCCACCTCTTGAGGTTAAATTTGAAGGTCAGATAGTTGGAGGACTGTCTTACTTCAGTGGGGAGACTGTTCCATAGATTGGAGGCTCTAACAGAGAGAACTCTATTCCCAAACACGCTCTGCCTGGATGGTACCTCACAGTCCCCTCTTGTAGTTGAAAGTTTGTTTATTTGACAGGGACAGTACTATGACATGTCAGTTTTCACTTCAATGTAAATGAGCCAGAGTTAGCCATATAGGCTAATTTTCATCTGTAGTCCCTGGACCTTAGTGGTGATCAACCCCCCCAATCCAACCCTTGATGCTGAGTGCCAAGCAGGGAGGCATTGGGTCCCATTTTTATAGTCTTTGGTATGACCCGGCCGGGGAATTGAACCCCCGACCTCCCAGTCTCAGGGCGGACACTCCACAAGTAGCCCTTGTTGTTCTGCCACCACTTTCACAATGTTTTATGAACTGTTTCAGTGGTGGAGGTGCAAGCCCATTGAGAACCTTGAACAGGAATCCATAAAATGCCTAAAGCTTTCAAAGTTAAATAAATTATATTTTTGTACTATATGGCAATGGTGGTAACGGTTGGGCTTTTGAACGAGTGTTTTTAACGTCTGCTTGATGATCCAGTTGGTGATGGACTGTGCTTGCGCTGCTTCCATGTGTTTCCAGGAGGAGTTTGAGAAGGCCATGCGGTGGTACGAGTCCACCCTGAAGCTGCAGCCCGAGTTCGCCCCGGCCAAGGACCGCCTCCGCACCATCCAGTGTTACCTGCTCACCAAGCGAGAGCGCCGCTCCCAGCAGCAGCAGCCCTGAGCCAATCACAAGCTTCCTCTGTATCTCCCTCCCTCCCTCCCTCCCTCCCTCCCTCAGCCGCCTCCCACAACAGTTCTCAACCAGGAAAATAAACGTGTTTTCGGGTCAACGCGCGACACTAGAGCTGCGTCTCAAGTCCTTAAATCAAATCCTATTTTCTAGTTCCTATTTCCTTACTTGTATGTTAGTCCCTCCCATTGAGGACATTTGATGTTGTCATCATTTCTGATGACAACTCCCTTGTAAGGGTGTTCTATTGTCAGTGGGCGGGACTAACATACAAGGAAATAGGAAAGATGTGTAGGAAATAAGATCTAATTTAAGGACTTGAGACGCAGCTTAGGAGAGTAACGAGTAAGCGGTTGTAGCCCGCCCATACATGTGCACGCGCGCGCACACACACATAAACACACACACACAGACTCCTCTTGCATACACACATACTGTATGTGTAGACAACAATTTACCCGTGCACAAACATGAGCGTAAAGAAACGGTTTCAGATGGGAATTCATATGTTTAATATATCCGACAGAATCTGGGGGGGGGGAAAAGTCCTTTTTCTTTTAAATTATTTACACTTTTACGGAGACCCGAAACTCCTAAAAAAAATAAAAAGAAGTAGGCTTCAAAAGTCGCTGCAAAGTAAAAGATGTAGACAATGTCACCCCCCCCCCCCCCCCATTTTGTTATTTCGGAGGTCCTTTGTTATATGCGATGCAAAAAAAAGTTATAACTCAGAAGAATCCTAGTTTTTACTTCAGTTGGTGAGAAAAAAAAAAAAAACCCTAAAGGGAATAACAAAAGATTGTAATTAATCTCCCCCTCATTTTATTTATTGTGCTTTCCCTGCAAACAAGCAGTTCACCCATAACGGCCTAGTTAAAGAGAAAACCTGTTTTTAATTCAAGCTAAATAGTTGGAAGCATTACTCCAGTCTGATTCGCATTTTTTATTTTATTTTATTTTTTTAAGATTTCTGTTTAGGAACTCACGTCGGCACCAAAGGAAAATTCTATAACGCTCTACTTCTCTAGGGGCGATACTGCTGTGGTTATGCTCAAATGTGGCCTGGAGATGGCGCCATATTTTAATTTAACTTAAAACTTTTTTTTTTGTCTCTTTTAATCGAGACCTAATATTGTGTTGAGTTTTTTTTTTTTTTTTTTTCTGCCTTGAGGAGTTAGGAAAGGCTGATTATAAACAGATCTACAAGCAGATCTACAAACAAATCCACAAGCTCACAACGCGCCGCAGCGCGATGCGTTGTGAACTTGTTGTAGATCGGCTATTTCGGTGCGAGACACGTTACGCAACCGAGCGTAGATCGGGTGTAAATGTAAGTGTTGCTACGTTCAGTAAATTCAAAGGTTAATTGTCTGGAAGTTGTCGAATGATATAATTTATACTGTAACGCCCACAGTATGTCTGGTTCATAAAAAAAGGAATCGGTTCTCAGTTTTATTTGCACTTTGACCTAATTTTACATCATTCCTATTTATGTGGGACCTATTAATAAACCTTTTTTTTTTATTTAATTTTGCTCCAAGTGAATTTAATTTACATTTAAAAAAAATAAAAAATAAGAAAGCGGTGAATTGAGTTTTTAAGTACTGCGTTTTTGCTACTTTATGTAAGTAATCTGGCCGAGGATATTGTTTATCATCATTGGATCATCTTTTTTAAAAAAAATAAGAAAATGTCTAAAGTGAGATATTAAGTAATTCAGTGTACAGTGTTCAAGGCAGCGTGTGAATATTATTTCATCTGTCTTTATCTCATTACGATGCATCCATTGTCTCTTTGGGAAATAAAAAACCAAGGGTGCTTTTTTTGGGGCTCCTTGATGCTTAAGTTGAACAATAAATGTTGCCGTATTTCTTTTATTTTACTTAGAGATGTACAGTAACAAAATGATATTGTACAACAAACTCATCTCAGCCTTGTGTGTGCACTTCAAAACATGGCCTGCAGGTGTCAGTGTCCGTTTCTTTTTTCAAACACCTTTTATCAAAAGCAGCCCGTGGGTTTTAATGCACAAATCACCCAATGCATAATCTAAATGCAAACAAAACAGTTACTTTTGTTAAGCAAATGTTTCCTATATTGTTTTAAGGAACAGACGGTGAATCTTCCTGATATTCTTCATGAGAATGGCTTTCAACATTCAGTAGAGTAGACATGTATGCATGTAAGATGCAGTTAAGAACATTGTAATCCAGATAGTTATGCCTAATTTATGCTCGTGGTGCATGCCGGAAAAGCAGATTTACAAGCTCACAATGCATCGCTGATAGATGTTTTGATGCTTGTAGATCGTCTATTTTATTTGCCCTTGCAAAACGGTACCATCGGTCTTGAGACTGAAAATATAACGATTAGGGAGATAAGCGATCGTCAGGTCGCATACACAAACTTTAGAAGGCAATGGTAGCCAATCAGGAGGGGAAATGGGACAGATCCATGTTGATGACATGACTTTAGAGATACTGTGTACTGCTTTGCGTGATTTTAGGGCAAAATATGTAGGAGCAGTGTCCAAAAATGTGTTTTGTAAGAATCTGCCTCATAGTGGCGTTTGAAGAGGGCCATGTGAGAAATGAGAGGTTGTGGTTTGGCAGCCAAGGAGTGTGTGTGCAAAATTTGGCATGGATAGGGGCAACGGTGGCAGAGATATGAGCAGGGCAAAAGTGTGACGTGACGTGTGACTGACAGACGGACAACCATTGGGAGGTTTTGATAGTAACTGCGACCTGACGGTCGCAATAATTTGATCAGAAGTTCAGATTTGGCTCCTATCTTTGGAAAATATATCTCCTGCCTGAGAAAATGTGACTTGTGAAGGAATTAACTGTCTCACACACACACACCTCATCTCTTTTAGCGTTTTATGTTTTCTTGCCGTTGCTTGATCATACTGCAGTGTCACACACACAAGTAGCAATGTACAATGAAAATGCGGAATCCTGAATCGTCCGTCTGTTGGAAACCTTGTATGTTCAAAATTGTTACTTTTCAGGATTCAAATCTTAAAATGGTAGCAGATCAGAACTTATTTTATTTTACTTATATTTTGTTTTTACTTATGTGTGACTGTAAGCTGTGTGGTAAAGAGGGCATTAACGTGTGTGTGTGTGTGTGTGTGTGTGTGTGTGTGTGTGTGTGTGTGTGTGTGTGTGTGTGTGTGTGTGTGTGTGTGTGTGTGTGTGTGTGTGTGTGTGTGTGTGTGTGTGTGTGTGTGTGTGTGTGTGTGTGTGTGTGTGTGTGTGTGTGTGTGTGTGTGTGTGTGTGTGTACAGATTCACCCCACTAGTTTGTAGTAAAAAGCTACTTGATGAATGAAGCTACAAGCTTGGATCATCCACATGAATTAAACAGTGCACAGCAGCAGGGGAGTGAGAATCTACAGTGACTCCAGTGGTCACGGTGGGAAAAGTACAACAATGTTTTACTTAAAGAGGTGGTGCCATGATTTTTTTCCCCCCTCTAAAACATGATTATCAGGTATTATGATTATACTAGGAGGAAGATTTTTTCCAAAAAGGTATACAGAAAGAGTTAAAATTGGGTTTGTATGTGGCCACACCCCCAGTTCATTAAGTATGCATGGATCTCATGGTGGGTGGTGACCCAGCTGAAGTTAGCCACACCCCACAGTGTTGGGTGAATGGTAATTAGGGGAGGAGTTGATACTGTGACATACTTAGTATGTGTGTTTTTTAACTGACACTTTTGACCACAAGGTGGCAGCATCCAAGAGAAAACAAACAAATACCAAGAGAATACATACTTGCTCATAAAAACCACACCAGGGGGTCTAATGAAGTATTTTACCTCCTAGACACATGAAAAACAGAAAAAGTACAAAACTATGGCACCACCTCTTTAAGTAGAAGTATCAATGCTGCCTGCAATATACTATATAACAGTGATATTCAACTGGCGGCCCGCAGGCCAAACGCGGCCCCAGTGGAGCTTTCTTGTGGCCCCTGGAGAACATTCCATATTCCAATGTAAAAATAAATTATAAATGAATAAATCACCATGTTGCTAGGTAGCTTGGCAACATACAAGAGCTCACCAGATGAGTTCTGAGTGCAGTTCATCCATCCATTTGAAACCATTTCTGGGTCTTGAATGGATGTTGTCCTTTTGCCCCAAAGAAAGAATTCACCTGGCGTGTGTCCTTCTTTCATCTTCTCCATCATCAATAACTTCAAACACATCTTGTGCTCTTATCGGGTGCTCAAAATAAAAGCAAAAACCTTTCATTCATACGAACATGTAAACACTTCACCTTGCCAGCCTGCCTCAAATACTCTTCCCGCAAAGACGTTTCCATGCCAATGACCCATGTAGAACATACTGAAATACTGTATCTACTTCCTCTTATGTTAATATCAGAATCTAAGACGAAAACATCAAAATGCATGCAGTGAAGCAGGCCCTAATAAGTTACCATAGCCTAATGGACATACTGTACATGTCCATTGTTGTGTCTTATTGGACATAATGGCGAACAACAAACGGTCAAGTGGTTAACCTTGAACATTTTTGTTCATTTCTGTTGTCACAGTCTTGTGGCCCCGGACTTCAATTGATTTTACAATTGTGGCCCACTGCCTAATTTAGTTGAATAGCACTGCTATATAATGTATCCACCTCTTTCCGCGGGAATTTACTGGAGATGTTTTTGCGCCACACTTCCGGTTGACAGGAGACATACAAGCTCACGTCGCGTCTCAGATGCGACCGCTGTGAGCTTGTAGATCGCACTCGGCTGCGACGCCGGAAGCTCAGTACAACTTCTGCGCAATGCACGATGGGATGTTGGAAAGTTGTGGATAGAAACTCTCAGTTACGAGTAAAAGTCTGGTCAAAATCTACATGAGTAAAAGCACACAAGTCAAACATACTAAATATACAAAAAGTAAAAGTAGGCTACTCATGTGGAAAGGAGGTGCCATTTCACAAGGTTTTCAAATAATAGTGGTGGAGTAAAAAGTCTCCACTACTAAAAATACAATCTGTCTGAGATGTAGTGGAGACTCCACTACATCTCAGACATGTAGTGGAGACTCCACTACATCTCAGACAGATGTAGTGGAGACTCCACTACATCTCAGACATGTAGTGGAGACTCCACTACATCTCAGACAGATGTAGTGGAGACTCCACTACACTACATCTCAGACAGATGTAGTGGAGACTCCACTACATCTCAGACATGTAGTGGAGACTCCACTACATCTCAGACATGTAGTGGAGACTCCACTACATCTCAGACAGATGTAGTGGAGACTCCACTCCACTACATCTCAGACAGATGTAGTGGAGACTCCACTACATCTCAGACATGTAGTTGAGACTCCACTACATCTCAGACAGATGTTGTGGAGACTCCACTACATCTCAGACATGTAGTGGAGACTCCACTACATCTCAGACATGTAGTGGAGACTCCACTACATCTCAGACAGATGTAGTGGAGACTCCACTACATCTCAGACAGATGTAGTGGAGACTCCACTACATCTCAGACATGTAGTGGAGACTCCACTACATCTCAGACATGTAGTGGAGACTCCACTACATCTCAGACAGATGTAGTGGAGACTCCACTACATCTCAGACAGATGTAGTGGAGACTCCACTACATCTCAGACATGTAGTGGAGACTCCACTACACTACATCTCAGACAGATGTAGTGGAGACTCCACTACATCTCAGACAGATTGTATTTTTACTGTGGAGTAGAAGTACAAACTAGAAATGGCTCAAGTCCTTTTATACCGGCTTGCACCTTAAAGTTATACCATGTAACTTTTTTTATAAAACAAATCTTAAAATTGTCCTAACTGTTAAATTGCTAAAGTTTTAGAACACCCACTCCGTTATTTTCAGCTTCTGAAGCCTTCTCTTTATATGTTTTCTATGAGCCGTGAGGGGGGTAGCATTTCGCGGCAAAATGACGTAATCTGCATCATCTGTATACGTTGTGTATACGTTGGCCAATCACATCGCAGATCATACACACATGATACACTACCGGCCAATTACAGTGCATCTTGTGTCTTTTCAGGAAATAGCTTGCTTCAACAGCTTTGTTTACGCTGGTCTAGAAGTCTAGCATGTAACTCCCCAACCGCAGCTCGTAGAGGGACACGGGAGACCGCGATGGATGCGTCTCGGCGAGGCGAGGTGGACGCGGTGGTCAGAAGGCCCGGTCCGCGGCGAAAAACGGCCGAAAAAAGCAGAAGCGACCGCGGTTTGCTATTCTGCTACAGACCACTAGTTGAGCAACTTACACAGTATAGCTTTAAAGTTACTAAAGTTTATATATAGGGATTTAAAATTAAATAGCCCAAGTAGGCAACAATATAACTATACAATCTGTCCATCAAAAGAACTTACATTCACACATAAAAAGATGGCCTAAAACAGACAATGGCCGGGTTTCCCAAAGCGATTTTAGCCCATCGTAGCTCACGCATGGTCGTAGAGACCAAGCCCCTACCGTCATGTTCCCGTGTTCATATGGGTTTCGGCAGAGCGACTTATTTAGGCCCCTACAACTACACCATCATTCAGATTTCACAAACAAACTTTAACAAAGTGCTTAATAAAGTCTAAATACGGTACAGCATTCTATAATTACCCGTATCCTCCGTGTTCTTTAATAAGAAGCCTTTTTATCCGATCGCTGTCTGTTTATCTCAATGAGGTTGGTGCGCATGGGGAAGGCCAGGAAATACATGGGAAAACAGAAAGCGATGGGATAAAAAGGCTTCTTATTAAAGAACACGGAGGGTACGGGTAATTATAGAATGCCGTACCATATTTAGACAGGACTCAGGAGTGAGACTTTATTAAGCACTTTGTGAAATCTGAATGTTGGTGTAGTTGGAGGGGGCTAAATAAGTCGCTCTGCCCGATCATCTTGGTCTCTACTTTTACTCAAGTAAAACATTTGAGTACTTTTTCCACGCTGTTTGCAGGCCATTGTTGCAGGAACGCGTGTGCCCCGGACCTCGTCTTAAACCAGTTCTGTGTGTCTGGTAACTGAAACTTATTGTTTTGTCTACAATATGTTTATATCACCACTCAATCAATGTGATTTGAGACGTGAGTTCGCACTACACGAACACTACCCGATGTGTGCTGCAAGTCCCTTTAGTTAAAGGGGAGGGCATCCCGCAGCGAGCCAATATATATTTTTTTTACTTATAATTTTTATCCCACGATTTTGTAAACCCATTTTTCACCCAGTGCCAATTGCCTATGTAATCCTGGGCTCTGCTCTCCCTCTGCCGCGCCTGCGGAGACAACGGACTGACCTCATGCTTCCTTCAATGCATGAGGAGTCCAAGTTGCTTCTTTTCACCTGACAGTGGGGATTTCCCTGGTTTGGACGTAGCGCGTGGAAGGAACACGTTATTCCAACCAGTTCCTTTCCCCTCCATCAGGCACCCCGGCTGGCCAGGGGGAGGCATTATTGAGACCAGGATTACTGCATGTTTTTGTGAGGGTATCAACCCCAGGAGACACGGGGAGACCATGCAAACTCCACACAGAAAGGCCCTATCGCCAACCCCACCTAGGGTGTGGGTGCTGATGACGCCAAGGGAGGAACACGCCCCCAGTGCCCACAGCGTCCCCCGGCGGGAATCGAACCCAGGACCTTCCAGCTGTGAGGCGAAGCGCTAACCACTGCACCACCGTGCCCCCACGAGTCAATATATCTAATTGTCTGAATATAAAAAGTAAACTTGGATGGGTGTGTTTCAATTACCCAGGCTGTTTACTTCAAGCCGAGGAAGGCTACTGCATCTCTGCTTCAACTGGTGATCTTAGCTTTAATATTCCTAAAATAATAGGCTATCCTGTGGAATGGAAGTGAGGTATTGCAAATGTATTCTTGGTTGTTTTGGCCAGTGAGTGAGACTTAAGTCACTTAAGTGAGATTGGTGCAATTCCGACAAATAAACGCGCCTCGTCGCGACATGTTGTGAGCTTGTAGATCTGCTACTTTCGAAGCGAGACCCGCTGGGCTGTACGGAGAAGTGTAACTCGGGCTTATATAGTTTATGAGGGCTTCCCAGAGAGGGGTCCACCCTATGTTCCACAGGTTCTATGTTCCCCACTTACCCCCCAAAAAGGTTCTATGTTCCCCACCCACCCTCCCCACAAAAAGGTTCTATATTCCCCTCTCAACCAAAAACAGGATCTACTGTATGTTCCCCACAAAAACTGTACGTTCCCCACTCAAATGCAGGAAATGGTGGGACATCTTGCCGAGGTGCCCAGATGTCTCCACCCCTTAGTGCCCACTTGTCCAAATGCCCAGACATAACAAAAGTATGGTGTCCAGATGTCTCTAGTGCCCCCTGTCCCACTAGTATTCATAATCTCTACCCATTATTGGGTGTTTTGAGTTGTTATTAATAATTATAAAGGAATGTTTCCTGCATTTTTGGATAAGTGGGAAACATACCTATTGTAAGTTGAGCGGGGAACATAGAAACCTTTTTGTGGGGGTAAGTGGGGAACATAGAATCTGGGGAACATAGGACCTTTTTTGGATAAGCGGGGAACATAGAACCTTTTTTGAACATAGGTACGGTCCATTCAGAGACATGGGCAGGGCCAAAGAAGGTCTCAGCAAGAACAGTCACCAACGTCATTTTCGCCATTTTAGGCTCCATGGGACGCCGCCATGACACTTTGGGTGGCGGAAGTGCCACCCAAAATAACATTAGCGTCTATGAGCACTTTGTCACTTCCGCCACCCAAAAGTGTCATGGCGGCGTCCAGGCGGGGTCCCATGGTGTGCCAACTTCCGGGTGTTGTCTGTTCCTGCCTAACCTTCCTTGGGCAGGGCAGACCCTCCCGTTCTAGCAGAGACAGGCGTGTCACTGTGTGACGTGTCTCTCTTTCCCCCCATAGCCTGGACGAGCGCGTTACCATGGTCGAGCTAAACTGTCCTGTCATTGGCCGTTACCATGGCCACGGTTAGCCAACCCTGGAACTAGTCTGTAAAAGTCGTGTAAAAGTATCTCATTTGGTCAGTTAAGAAACTGACCGGCTTTCACAAGCCGGTAAATATTGAACATTGGAAACACTCAATTGTACTCAGTACTTAAAGGGCCACTTCACCTCTGGGACAAACCGATCTTATTTTATTGTTGTTTGGGACACGATCAACACAATCCTGAGTTATTTTTTGTTCAATCTGTGTTTTTAGATATTTTAGTATTTCAGCATACATGTACTAGTGATGCATTTTGCATCATGTGATGCAAAACGCATCACTGATGATGCAAAATGCATCACTAGTCATGCTGAAATACTCAGGATTGTGTTGATCGTGTCCCATACAACAATAAAATAAGATCGGGTTGTCCCAGAGGTGAAGTGGCCCTTTAAATAAATGTACTTAGTTTCTCCCCACCACACTGGGTGACACAATGAAGCAAGCAACACCTTTCACAACAACGTTTTGACCTGAAAAACGGCCACACAATCAATCAATGAAGATAAACATCGGCACCGGCCTAAATTAAAAAACTGGCAGAACATTAAAAAAAAAGAAATGTAGAAAAAAGAAATCATCATCATCCACGTATCAGAGACTGCAGGGCAGTCACAGTGCAGCTGTGCTATTTATAGAATCCTGCGAGGCAACAGCGCAGCTGCAGAGAGGGCTGCTGTGCATGCATGCATGCATGGGCTTCTATAAATACCAGCAGAGGACTGCAACCACTGCATCAATTATTCTCTTAGCAATTATTCTATTCATTATACGTAGGCCTACAATTTGCATGAATGTGAAGTGTCTTTTTAAAAATATCTTGTTTTATTATTTTTATAGATCAGCGAATTGATGTGAAAAGCGTTTGATACATTTGATACGTATATATTTTTTTATAATCAACTAAATCATTTAGTTCGATTAACCACTTCATTTCTATTTCATACATTACCGGTGGCATCTAAATGTACATAGTCAATCTGCAAGCTCACTGTGCATCACATCGCGAGCGTGTAGATCTGCGATTTGAGCTATTTTTGCCATTGTATCTTAAAAAGAAGAAAAAAAAAAAACAAGTTTTGATTGATTAAATCGATTAGTTCGACTAACCGCTGCGTCCCTACAAGAAAAAGTTTGCAGACTAGCACAACATAGGGATGGGATGATATGAAAATGATACAATTATTTTATCGATAATCAAAATATGAATGCAACTTTTCTGAAGCACTTGAACCCCCTATTTTTGGGGTAACGTTTGCCGTACATAGACGATATGCAAGCTCATAACGGGTTGCGTTGCAACATGTTGTGAGCTTGTAGATCTGTTTTTTGCCACTTTTCTGAACCACTTGAACCCCCTATTTTTGGGGTAACGTTTGCTGTACATAGACGATATGCAAGCTCATAACGGGTTGCGTTGCAACATGTTGTGAGCTTGTAGATCTGTTTTTTTTTCTTTTTTTTCTTTTACAGGTCTGTTTAATCAAGTACGTATAGATTAGAGGGTTTAAAGTGGAACTGATCAAAAGCTATTTTGGAATTCCTCCTAGCGTAGACGGGCCTACGGCAGCAGAGGACCACGATAAATTAAAATGTATGCGATGCGATCGTTGTGAGCGTTTTCTTTTATCGCTACAAACGACAATAAGGATTTGCTATCGTCTCATCTAGGGCTGTCACAATTATTACATAATCGTCTAATCGCAATTATTTGACATAACCGCGATTATTTTCCATAATTGTCATAATCGTGTCCATGTTGAAACATGTTCATATTTTTTTTTAAGTAAAAAAAAGAGTGGAAATGGCAGATCTGTGAGCTTGTAGATCGTCTATTTCCACTATCAATGTTCTTTTTTAAGTAAAGTTGTCAAATATGTCAGTAATTTCTTTGTATATTTAGGTTATGTGTCAAATCTGCCATGTGAAACTTTAAAGCCTAAAAGCCAAACAGGAACGTAATTATCAACAACAAAAATTAACGCAATTAAATCGTTAATCGCAATTATTTGAGTGACAATTAATTGTCATGTAAAATAAATATCCTAATGGTGACAGCCCTAGTCTCATCGCTAACAGCACCAAGGCATCACGTTTAGCCTAGCGGTTCCACATTGGGTTCCATTGAGCAGAAGACTGTTCCAGTGCTGCTGCATGGCTAATGGATGAGGATCATTCTTAGCCCTGCAAGGCTCGAATTAATTTCTACTGGCCAAAAGAAATTCAGATGGTTGCATTTTGGGGATATTTTTCACAATAATAACATATGTACATGTTCTAGACATTCTAATGATCACGAAAAAAATATTACAGGCATTTTACGTATGTTTTAGTGAGGAATAGCTTCAGTTAAAAAGTGAGATGTTGTTCGTCCAGACGCTGGAATTTCAACTTCTCTGGGAGGTGTGAATGTCAGCCTCTGTCGTTTACAGTTTACAGTTTAGGCATTTAGCAGACGCTTTTAATCCAAAGCGACTTACAATAAGCAGATAACATCACAATAATAAACAAGATAATATGTCAGTACATCATCAATATAACACATGCTGTGGTAGGTATTTTTATGCAAATATCGTGGCCAATGGCCTTGTAATACTAAACAATAGGATTTAATGGTGATGTTAATGTGAAAAAATAACAGGAAAACTAATTATACATTTTTTTTAAAAATGATTTAAAAAACGTTGCCAAAAAGCAACGCTGGGCCTTGCAGGGTTAGATCCTGGGTCTATTCCTGGCTGTGCTGGGCTGGGCTGGGCTGAGCTGACTGCAAGCCACTCTGTTTTGGAATGTTTCTCAATGAATAATTGACTGGGGTGGTATTTTTGAGCATGCAGCCACGATGTCTTGGGTACAGTGTGTGTATAAATAGATCGTGTGCAGCAAAGCGTGCATGGATTTGTCAGAGCAGGCGGCTATGTGTGTGTGTGTGTGTGTGTGTGTGTGTGTGTGTGTGTGTGTGTGTGTGTGTGTGTGTGTGTGTGTGTGTGTGTGTGTGTGTGTGTGTGTGTGTGTGTGTGTGTGTGTGTGTGTGTGTGTGTGTGTGTGTGTGTGTGAGAGAGCGAGAGAGCTGTTATGTAATATACATGTGAGTGAGCACACCACTGCATTGTGTGTGTGTGTGTGTGTGTGTGTGGGCTACTTGTATTGCTATATTTCTGAGGACCAAACGTTCCCACAAGTATAGAATTTAAGAAATAGACACATGGATATCATGGCTGGAAAAAATAGTTTTAGAGACAGGTTTACAATTAGAACAAATGTCAGGTTTAGGGTTGGGTTTAGGATCAGCCATATAGATGTTGGGTTTAGAGGTTGGAATAAAAAATATAATATAAAAAAGAATCATAAAACACAATTTAAACATACATAGCTGCATACATATGTCATGCTCAGACAAAATTGCTGATCTACAAGCTGACGCTGTCTATGCTTAACAGTTAAAAATGCCAAAAAACCTGAATGGCATCCATAAAGCTGTCGTCCTAAAATGTCCTCACAAGTATAGTTATGGAAGTGTGTGTGTGTGTGGCTCTGCATCCATTGAGTGGGTTTGGAAAACGCTCCACGTTCAAATCCTCAATGGAACGCTCTCAGTGAAATGGAAGGGTCCATTTTACACTCTCAGTGAAATGGACAGAGGATTTGTACAGTGTAGCACACAGTTAAACCCTCAGTGTTGTTGATGTTGAGTTACAAATGGATGGATTAAGACATTTGTGTGTGTGTGTGTGTGTGTGTGTGTGTGTGTGTGTGTGTGTGCGGTTTACAAAATTCACGGTTCGATATTTTAGTGTCACGGTCCAATACCGTTTGGTGTAGAGGGGAAAAAAAGAGCAGACTAAGTACAAAGTGAAAGGTCAAGTTTATTAAGTATTGACGGTTCAAGTGGTTAAATATCTGAAAACACTAACTGACATGAATCCAAAATACACTGACGATTGTGCTGTCAAACTATGAAACTATATGGAATCTGGGGGTCCCTGCTTCTTCTCTCTCTCAGCTAAGGGGTCCTTGGCCTGAAAACGTTGAAGACCCCTGTATTAGATATTGTGATGTCAAGTGAAGCATGACCAAAAGCTTCACTTTTTGTTGTGCAAAGGTTAACAGAAAGCTTCAAAAAATAATAAAATCACAGACCTAGAACAATAGTCTGTTGCCTATAGCAACCACACGAATTACAGCTTACGAGAGTTCATGGTGATCACCAATTGAGAAACTCAACTCTGAGAGTGTACAAATGGAACCAAATAGAGCCGTAAGGGTCATTTGTACACTGCACTCTCAGAGTTAAATTAACACTGATCAAGTGGTTCATGTGTGTTTTGCAGCAATTGAATCTGCAAAGTATACTAAACGAGTTACTAAAGCTGTCACGTGTATTTTAGCAAACGTTGGACACTTTGCCTCTGAGATGTAGAGCAGTGGTTCTCAACCTGTGGGCTGGGACCAGGCATGTGCACACATAGACATCAAAGGGGGCTTGAGCCCCAGTCCTTTTACCCGTCTGTAAAAAGTGCCCTCTCCAGACCATGAATGCAGTTTTTACTAAGGTGAAAGAAATGCAAATGTCCCTCTTTCCCTGCCATACCTGAAGGCAGCATTCAAGAGAATTGCCTCGTCCAAACTCTCCTTATCTTATGTTGAAATAATTGCCCTCAGTGTGTAGAGATCCGTGCCGTATGCCACATCTCCAGTAATGACTTGATTGCATATTGCTACGTCCTACTTTGTCATTCTAGTATCTCATACAAAAGAAGCAAAAAAATAGCATCGCGCGTTTTGAGCTTGTAGATCGGCTATTTTTTGCTTCTTTTGAATTGTAATCATGAATAGTTTTTTGTTATTTTTGAATTGGAATCCTGATATTTTGATTTAATTTCAAACACAGCTGAAATCAATAATATATCAGTATTCCGGTATTAACCTGCGGGCCGCATATTCCGGTATTAACCTGCGGGCCGCATTAAGTGAAGGTGGGGGCCACATGTGGCCCCCGGGCTGCCAGTTGCCCATGTATGATATATAACATATCTCTTAGCAAAATAGCATGCATGCGTGTCCCGATGAAGCCGGTCGATTTGACATAATGGCCCAAGTGCGTGCCACCCAAATGCGTGCAGTACTTAAAGCTATACTGTGTAAGTTGCTCAACTTGTGGTCAGTAGCTCTATAGCAAACCTTGGTCGCGTCCGCGTCTTTCGGCCGTTTTTCGGTTCTCACACCCCCGCGTCTGCCTCCACCTCGCTGAGATCTATCTTTTGAGGGGTCCCTGATTGCTGTGCGTTCAGCCATTCCGGAGATACACTCCTTCACCCATGCTTCACCGTGCACCCGAGTATAGAGACACACGGGAGACTACAAATATGGCTGCCCTAGCGACCCCACTCCAAGATGCGCTGTGATTGGCCGGCAGTGTATAACCCTCGCTGTGATTGTCCGGTAGTGTGATGACACAATTTTGCCGCGAAAACCGGTCCCCGGTCAGGATCATAGAAAGCATATAAAGAGAAGGCTTTAGAAGCTGAAAATAACGGAGTGGGTGTTCTAAAACTTTAGCGATTTAACAGTTAGGACAATTTTAAGATTTGTTTTATAAAAAAAGTTACATGGTATAACTTTAACATCAGCAAGAGTGCACGTTACCAACAAGAGCCTGTATGAGGGAATACCAAGGGTGAGCGAGACAATTGCTGCCAGAAGAAGCAGGACACTGCCAAAGACACCAGGAGCTTCCTGCCAGCAAACTGGTGCTGTGGGAACCAACACATGGGCACCAGTCACCAGGACGTCCCACAATAACATACGTGGATGTACTCAAGAAAGACGTAGGAGCACAAAGTACCAACGAGCTGGCCAGATGTATGGAGAACCGGGATGACTGGAAGCGATGATGGAAGGCTCGTCTGAGGACGACCTAGAGAGACTAGCGCGGCAAAAGAAGGTTTACTTAGGAGACGATGGAAGATGGAATAAAGTCAGACAAGTACTAATAGTAGGGCAACCATAACCCATGTTAAAACGCATAAATATGAAACACACTACAGAAGCTAAAACCACTGATGCACAGAACTGGTGTTTTGAGACTAGCTAGGAGAAAGACATTGGAGCAACTGGAGACAGCCATCTGTATAGTCTCCAGCCTGGTGTCAGGAGCAGGGGCATAGTTCTGCCGATTTAAAATGACTCCAATACGTAAGTAAAACTTCCTTTGATTGGCCGCTAGTTGCGCTGTAATTAACATTTTCATGAATAATTTATGGTTCCTATCGCTAGTTAAAAATTGCCTTTCAATCACCATCATATGCGTTTTGTCGAAATTTGGTCCAATTTATTTTAAAATAAATGATAAAGTTGTGGGGGGCGTGGCCAACTAAACTGATACCAGCCGGCTGTGTTCTTCTTCGTGTGCTGTATTTCGGGAGGCTCCAACCACATTCTCCCATGTATCCCTGCGGTTGCACGTGACCGTTGGCAGCCAATAGCATCCTTTGGTGCCTTTACAATCTATGATGGCAACACCCATGCCAAGGACCCATATTGTGTCATTTGCGCTGCATAGAAACCAATGGCTTCGCTTTGTCCATATATTTTATACAGTCTATAGACGGGTTTCTTGTTTACAAACATTGAGACTAAATGCACAGCTGACTGTATCATGTAATCAATTCCGTCCAATCCCCAAACCTGTTGTTTTGGGGAGCGCTGGTTTCATTGGCTAATTTTGGTACCGACCCTGCGCACGCATCTAGTTCTTATCAGTGTAACGTGGACCAGAAACCCGTCTATGGTCAGGAGCCAGCAGGCTCCACACACACACACACACACACACACACACACATACATACACACGCACACCAATAAGAGGGAAAGATATACAAAAGGGAAACACACAGGACAAATACTTAACATGACACATCTATTTTCAAATGGCCGAAATGTACATAGAGCTGAAGTGGTTAATTGTAGTGGAGTAAAAGTATAATGTGTGAAGTGAGCAGTGCAGGCTACTCAACAGCACCCCTAGTGGGGGGCAGGATGACATGGTTCTGAAGTGTGTCCATGTTTGTATGGATCAAATGGTGGTACCTGGCTGATAAAGGCACAGGATCTCATGATGTGTTTCATGAACCATTATTGGGAATGAGTGCATCATGACATTGAGTCATTGTGTGAAGCACATTACGGTGTAAAAAAGACTGGATGAGATGGAGAATTCTTTCTTTGGAGTGATGGACCAAAACCACTCAAAACTCAGAAGTAAGTAGCTAAATGGAAGGATGGTGGATATGGCATGTACTGTAATGGACGGACTGCATTCAAAACTCATCTTGTGCTCCCTGTTGATGTGTCACTGAAAATGTAGCAATGCAACATTTGTCAAACTACCCTACCCTTCCCAAGTGAAAAAGGTGGCTGAACTAGGGGTGCAACATATCGAATCGAAAATCGAACCGAACTGAAAAATATCGAACCGAATAACCCTGTACCGAACAATACAATACAATACCACTCCACATCCACATTCCCCTGGAACCCCCTCATGGACCTAGGTGTCCGCAGAGCCCACTTAGAGAACCACTACCCTATAGGTTGGGTACGGTATTGTTCAAAGTTAAAACTAAAAAATACAGTTATAAAAATGCATTAATAAATCAAGGACATTTCTGTTTATTTTTTGTATCGAAAAAGTATCAAACCGTGTTACCAAAATATCGAACCGAACCGTGAATTTTGTGAATCGTTGCACCCCTAATATATATATATATATATATATATATATATATATATATATATATATATATAGTGGTCCTTAAACGTTTTCCAGTGGTCAAACATGATTTTCTCTTTTTATCTTTCTTCTTTTTTTCTTTTCTCTTTTTGTCTATCTAAACGCAGAAGGTCCCATTGCATTAAAATGTAGCCTATACAAATCCTTTGAAAATGGCAGATCTGCCAGCTTGTTGCTTGGCAGTAGCAGCTTATAGATCAGCTTTTTTTTTCTCAAATTGGTAGGTCTGAAGTGGTTTTGTTTTGTAAAACAATATCAAGTAATTTCACAACTGTGGCCCCCTGCCTAATTTGAATACCCCTGGCCTATATAATATAAGTGCCATTTCGTATTGCTGCTGCTTTCTCTCAATAGTACAGGCTGTGCGACTTGTTCACCTCACTGCAGTTCACACACACTGATATGTCAATGAAGGTATTTGATGCAGAAGGTGCACCGGATTGGACACTTGATGAGACCTATATGCAATTATACTCTCTGTTTCTCTTTCTCTGTTTCTGTCTGTCTGTCTGTCTGTCTGTCTGTCTGTGTGTGTGTCTCTCTCTCTCTCTCTCTCTCTCTCTCTCTCTCTCTCTCTCTCTGTCCCTCTCTCTCTCCAACATTACGGACTGTAGCTTTAAAGTGGGAGATTCTTCTCGTGACGTCAATACCTAACCAGTGAGGCAGCCCTCGGGAGGAGAAACGATCGTCGATTTTCTCCCTTTTCTTTCTTTTTTTTCCCCCCTCTCCTGAATATGAATCCATTCCATACACAAAAACACACTCTATATAGACTGAATGAAATGTCGTCCGGGCTGCTGTCTTTAACATGTTACAGAACAGAGTGGTCGCTACAAATGCACATAAAGAGAGAATGTGAATTAAGGGGCTTCTTCGATAAAAAGCCTCATGGAGGTTCTGCTTTGGGAGTGCACGAATGCCTCGCGGTTATCATTTCGTAGTAGGCCTACGTGCACTGCTATCAAGGATTCTTGCATCAGTGCACACAGGTCTCTGCCGTGCATTTTAGCCCCACATTGTGCAGACAGGTTAGGGATATACTAGCCTATGTGACGGTGATCACGCACATTTTAGCCCGGCCGTTTTTCTACCAATTATTTGTTTTTTCTTTTTTTCTAGAAAAAATGACAAGTATCATGTTCGGTATTCAAAATGTACTCGAGTAAAAGTAGGCCTACACACACACGTATTGTTATCAAAATGCAGAAGGTCCCATTGCATTATATAGCCTATACAAATCCTTCGAAAATGGCAGATCTGCAAGCTCATTGATTTGCTGTAGGCTTATAGATCGGTATTTTCAAATTGGTAGGTCTGTAGTGGTTTTGTAAAAAAAAAATACAAAGAAAACAATATTTGTCTTTGAGATATAGTGGAGTATAGGCCTATAGGAAGTAAAAGTCTTGACAATTGGAAATAGGCAGCTACTCCAGTAATGTAGGCCTACTGAACTCAAAATTGTAGGCTACTTCTGCAGTAGCCTTAAATGTATAGTTACTTTACACCTGCCTGCCTGCCTGCCTATAGGTAGGCAGGCAGGGTAGGTAGGTAGCTATACCTACCTACCTACATACATACCTACTGTATAGCTACCTTTGCCTACCTATATCTACCTACCTACCTACCTGCATAGCTACCTACCTACATAGCTACCTTTGCCTACCTACCTACCTACCTACCTACCTACCTACCTACCTACCTACCTGCATAGCTACCTATACCCCTACCTACCTACCTACCTACCTACCTACCGTGCAAGGAGAGAGAGAGAGAGACATAGATATGTGCACGCGCATGCGGTATGCTCGTCCGCGTACGCTCGACATTCCTCCCGAGGAACCTCTGGGAGTTTTTTTTTTCCTCTCTCTCTTTTTTTTCCTCACGCTGCGAGTTAAAAATAGAAACGTGGGTTGGATCGTGATCCAGAAATAGATAGCGGGGGCATCTCTCCTATAAAAGGCTCTTCCATTCAAGAGTACAGTGGAAGCAAAAACCGCTTGAGCTGTTGTTGTGTGTATATGGAGCAAGATAATATGCCTTTTTCTAAAAATGTCATAGATTTGTTTTTGTATTTATTTATTTTATTATTTTTAGGGGGGGTAATAGGGCTAGCCTACTTTTTGGTGGGGTTTTTTTCTTAACGAGAGCATCCGTTGCTACAATGGTGAGTTGTGAATCAATACCCTGCCGTATGTTATAACTGGATCTGTTTGCAAGAGCTTCTTTCGTTTTTTTTTTAGTGTTTGAATTGTTGTTCAACCACTGCAAAACGTTGCAGGTTCTGTTCTGGTGGCCGCTAAAATGCTCGTCTTTGCCTTATGAAGTGTAGGGAGAAGAATGCCTTTGGAATTGTAGGTATATCAGCATTTCGCGACAAGGATGTTTGCCTAGATTATAGACCTACCCCGTGGCTTTAATGGTGTGAAGCCAGTGTTCCTTTTGCAGCTATACAGGGAGGGAATCACCCTCATATGAGACAGCAGGGTGGTGTGCAAGTCGATTATTATTATAATGATCTTTTCTTTTCACGCTTCCTTTTGCATTGACGATTGCGAACCTTTCACTCCGGAGCAGGAGACATAGAAAAATATAGCCTGTTGTTTTCATTTCAAGGATTAAAAGATGATGTTGAAATGAAGTTGGCTATAATTATTGTAGCCTCCCGCATCCAGTCCTGCATGTGAGCCTCAGCCTGCACTATTATAGAACCACGGCGCTGTCCTTCTTGTCGTGGTGCTGAAGTCGAGAGCGGTTGTGCCTTCAGCCTGAAGTACTAGGGAGCTGTCCTCTCCTTGGTGGTGCTGAAACAAACTGGGACGTACTAGGGAGCTGTCCTCGCGTGGTGGTGCTGAAATAAACAGCGACGTACGGGGCAGCTGTCCTCTCGCGGTTGGTGCTGAAACGCTGAAGGGGGCTCGGGCGACTCCTTTTTTTTCTTTTTTTTTTTAAGATTTAGGTTGTAGTAGACAGACACTCGTGTCTCCTGAATCTCTCTAGACATTCCAGGCAATTGCACCTAAATGTGTGGTTTCCTGTGGCTACTCTAGCTTCATTATCGGTCAAAAAAGAAGGAAAAAGAGAAAAGAGGGAGAAAGAAAAACGTTAAACAAAACGTGTGTGGGTTTAACCTCTGCTTACTGATGGATTGTGAATGTGATATATATTTTTGGCTTCACATTCAGTGTGAAGGGGAGGGTGGGAGGGTGTTGCGAGTACTATAGCACAGCTTTTACGTCCAGTGCAGTGAGGGATGGACAGATCGCCTCCCAGATACACCACCTACAGTCCCATGTAGCTGCTAATAATTTGATTCCTGCTTGCGGATTTCAGGGCTGTCTCGAGTCGTGACTCCTTAAAGTGAGTGTAACGCGCCGTTGCTGCGTCAGTGGCTCCGTCTGGCTCCGTGCGCCCGAGACAGATGGGGGAATCGTGACCGAGTGGAAACGAAGGGAAGAAAAGGGAGGCTCAGCCAATGAAAGGCACACGAGGGGTGGGGTCGTCGGATACTTCTCTGGGAAGTCGAGGTTTAGAACCGTCTCTCTCTCTCTCTCTCTCTCTCTCTCTCTCTCTCTCTCTCTCTCTCTCTCTCTCTCTCTCTCTCTCTCTTCTTTTCTGTAATCCTTGGCAAAAAACGTGCAAGAGGAAAGTTCACCGGTTATTAGTGACCATGTAGGCTAATTAGGGACAATGCACAATTAACTTATTTTTTTTTCAGCTTCATGCAATGAATATATATATATATATATATATATATATATATATAATATATATATATATATATATATATATATATAATGCCCTTTTTGATGATTGAAGGTTGCAGATGTAGATTAAATAATAATAATATAATGATAATTTCAATAAATGGCATAGATTTGTTTGTACATTTCAGTTGTTTGATCTAATATGGGACTAATAAATCAGGTATTAAATAATAGTACTGTTTATTCGAACCCATGCAGAATCACGGTAATTTTTATTTTGTCAGTGCAATTAATCAGTTATTATAGGAGGTAGCATCCATAATGTCAATATCGCACATCCCTATACAGTATATGAATGTATGTACATAAACCTATCAAACCAAATTAAGTATGAATGTTACTGTTACTCTATAGAAAACAGGCTACTTTTATTTTCAACATATTGACATAAAAATCAAACCTCGGTTCGAAGTGAAGCGGTGAATCTTTATTCTATGTGTTCTAGAGCTATGAAATCTGTGTTCTAGATCTATACTTTCTATGTGCTTTAGTTCTATATTTTTATGAATTCTGAATTCTGAATGAATGATTTTATCTGGAGGGCCAAATTGTCATGTGAAGCTTGACCAATCCTCAATTCCGAATGCACGGGACATGTACGGGACAGACAAAGCCTGTTCATTCTGGACTGGAATGACCATATATGGACATGTACGGGACACACCAAGCCACTCCTTGGAAGCGGCTTTCACCGCTTCAAAAACTAGACTTTTGTCAGTATTGTCTAATCAAAATGTTGTTGATTAAAGGGGTTACTTGGATTGAGCAATCAGGAAAAGGGGGTACTGAAGCAAAAAAAAAAAAGTTTGAGAACCACTGCTATACAGTATATAACCGAATGTATATGAATCAATAACACACCATTTAGTTTTAGTCCAATTTTAGTCATCTGAAACTGCTTAGTCTTAGTCTAGTCTTAGCTTACTGATTATCGGAATCTTAGCCTTTTAGTCTTAGTTGACAAAATGAACACTGATATGACCCAAACACTGATATGACCCAAAACCCTTTTGCCATGTTGCATGTAGTAATTATGTCATCCTTTGCCTCGTTGCATGTGGTATCTGTTCACACCTCTCTGACTGACTTCAACTCAAAAGTCTTTCTCGTAGCAGTTTTCTATGAAGGGGTCCCAAGGTAGCCTGGAGCAGTGGTTCTCAAACCTTTCAGGCTGTGACCCCCCAAAATAATGATATTTGAACCTCATTGCTCGTGCGCCATGAGGTGCGCTCACCACTGGCATTGCCAGGAATGCTGGTCCCTCATTGGCTGTTAAGGATGACGTTGCCAGAAATGCTGGTCCCTGATTGGGCTACGAGTTTAAACTCCACAGCTACCTACCTACCTACATACGCAGCCGAACGCTGTACTTGTGCGCTCTGCTGGCGCAAGTAATGATGGACCTTGATATGAAAAGAGTTGACAACCACTGGCCTAGACCTCCGTGAAGTTGGCACCCCATATGTTGAAAAAATGAAAATGGTGTCATTCTTTAGTGCTGAATTTGAGCTGAATTGTGCCATCAATTTTATAATTTGTGCTGCTATCATTATTGAGATATTCTAAGTTATATGTTTTGGCTCCAAATCGGGAAAAAATGGTCTCGATCTTTAGTGCTGGGTGTGCTCTAATTTGTGCCATTGAAATCATCAATTGTGCTTTTAAATATATTTATATATATAAATATTTATATGGTTATGAATTAGCAGATTTAGCAGCAGTATACTGATTGCCCTACAGAGGGCGGTGTAGAGCAGCAGTATTTCATTGTAGAAGATAGCAGCAGTGGTGGTGTGTAGAATATCTCAATAATGATAGCAGCACAAATTTTAAAATTTACGGCACAATTCAGCACAAATTCAGCATAAAGAATGACACCATTTTTCATCATATGGGGTGCCAACTCCACAGAGGTCTGGCCTAGAGATTGGTAGATGAGCCCAACAGAATGCGACTAAAATCGGTTTAATTGTTTCGTTTCATTTCTTTTAGCGTGAGACACAAGAGGACTCGTGGCTGCGATGGATGTAGCTGGTGTACGTTGACCGGATCTGGAGCAAACTGTCCGTCACAAATCTTTTTGCGGTCTGGGCTTGCTGTGCATAACGTCAACCTGGGAAGCCCTTACCCCAAAAAGCATTTGTGGAGGACTCTCACGTCCACAGGTCACAGGTCTTACATCTGGTGTCCAACATGTTCCACAGCATTACGTCAGAGCAGTGGCAAAGATGGGAGTCCTCATGGAAAATAGGCATTACATTTTGGATAACACGGTTCTATTGTGAAAATAGCAGATCTACATGCTCACAATGCCTCGCGCTGCGAGGCGTTGTGAGAATGTAGATCGGCTATTTTCACAATGTCTGAAAAAAAAAGACTTTTGTCAGTTTTTTACGGTTTCTTGGGCTGGATATGGCAGCCTGGAACAGTTGTTCAAGTGCAGCTAAACTTGGCATGTTAGTAAACGTGCCACAATTAACAATAATAATGCATTGCACCTGTGCAGCTGACCTGCGGAACCTGGTAATATACCATTTTGTCAAGATGGGGAGAATACAAGTGTGGAGAATATAATTATAATACCTTGTTAAAGTGACCATCTAACATATAATTTTCCGAATGTCTGTCTGTCTGAGTGTCTGTCTGAAACCGCGTTTCTCATCAGTGGCTGGAGCAATTGATCTGAAATCGCATCACCATAAGCATATGAACACACCTGACATAACTGTGAAGCCCGTTTGTCACTTTCGCAAATCGTATGCTGTATATTTGCATTTTTATGGTGTATCTATATCTATTTAGCCTACAGTACCTTTTGTGACCACACATGTTAAGGGAGGGGCGCTGTTGTTCAGGCCATGCACAATCACACACAAACCCACACACACACACACACACACACACACACACGGGGGGAGTGTGTGTGTGTGTGTGTGTGTGTGCAAGCAGGCGGGCGGGTGTGTGTGCAGGCGGGTGGGCGGGCGGGCTGGGGGGGGGGGGGGGGGGACAGTATCTCTGTAGCCATTAAAGGAAACAGGTTTCTTACATTGATGCTGCTACATCATGCAAGCACCAGTTAAAGTTACTTTCCATCCCTCATATACTGTGTGCACAGTGCACATCCCATAACCCACACACTGCACATCATTTTGAAGCTCATATCTTTGAACGGGTAAGGGCTAGTTATGTTAAATTTGGCATTTGTAGTTATTTTACTGTAATTTAACAACATAATATTTATATTTAAAAGTAGCTTTTATTTTCCCCCCTGGACCCAGGGTATGGCAGCTGCATACCCCTGCCATACCCAATTGACGCCCCTGCGTCGGAGGCAGTGGTGGAGGAAGTACTCATGTGTTTTACTTAACTCTAGAACACTAACGCAAGGGTCTTCAACGTTTTCAGGCCAAGGACCCCTTGGTTGAGAGAGAGATGAAGCAGGGACCCCCACAGCCTGTTCATAGATTCCATATAGTGTCATCGTTTCACAGCACAATCGTCAGTGTATTTTGGATTCATGTCGATTTGTGATTTTCAGATATTTAACCACTTGCTCTGTACTTAGGCTGCTCTTTTCCCTTCTACACCAAACCTCTTTGTTAAAAATAGCAGATCTACAATCTCACAACGCCTTGTGCTGCGAGGCGTTCTGAGCTTGTAGATTTGTTATTTTTGCTAAAGTTCTCCGAAGTTCAAGTGGTTAATATAGAAAAGGAGAAAAAAAGGTTTCTATCTCACAAAGATTTGGAGGACCCCCTGTAGTAACTCTAAGGACCCCCTAGGGTTCCCAGACCCCCTTTGCAGTGCACTAACGCTTAATTTTGTCACACCATCACTGACGTGGGGTGTATTTTAACCGATATAATATATTCCATGAAAAAATACTTTTCATCGACATATATAATACAAATATAATGCAAATATATAGGTACAACAATATGACAATACATGGCAATTTGAGGTACTCTTCTTTAATATTTCAATATGGAGAAAAAAACAGATACTGTGTCATTGGGGGGGGGGGGGGGGGGGGGGGAGTCTGTGAAAAAATGTGTGTATTTAAATATTCCTAGAGTAAAGGAGCTGGGAACTCCACCCATCCCCGAGATATGTGAGAACGTTCCAGTGACTAATTGCATCAACTGCCCATTGTGGGAATATGGGATCTTTTTTTACTCACTAACGCTGGGTGAGATTCACCCAGACTCCTGCCATGCAGGGACGTGCTGGGCCCCTGATTCAGCCCGGGAAAAAGAGTTGGAGAGGCCCTTATTGCGCGCTATAGAGAGAGATCTCTCTCTATAGCGCTGCTGCTGCTACTCAAAGATTTGCCATTTCAGATCATGACAAGTGACAAGCCAGTGGGCCAATTATTGTATATGAGTTATATTTTGTTGTTGTCGGGTGGAAACCTTGTATGTCCAAAACCGTTTGTTTTGTATTTATCATTTAAAAAATGATTCAAACTAGTGAAAACAGCCGATCAGCTGTTTTTACTACTTTTGTGCGACAGTAAGTAGTAGCTCAGTCGGTAGAGCACTCGCCTTTGGACCACAAGGTCATGGGTTCGATTCCTTGCACCGCCAACTCAGTGTATGAGTAGCACGGCTTGGCAAGTCGTGCGGCAAGTACTGGGAGCTGATGGTAGGTGTGGCGCTCCACCTCAGCAGTCCATCTCCCAGGGGTCTAGCGCATTGTAAGGGGGACAGACTCCCGCGTGTTACCGGCTGATACCGACAATAAGCCACTCCCGACCTACTTGTGCGACAGCCTTGTATGATGAAGCAGGGCTTTGCTTTGCGAAAAAAATTACAAATTTGAAACTTGGAGATACGAGGTTTCTGCCTGACAGTGACACTTTACTTTGTTGGCTGCTCAGCCCCCAAAATGGAAAGTAGGCTGACATTTTATTTTAATTTTTTTCCTAATGGCCAGCCTGGACCGGCCGGGAATGAACCGGCCATTCGGGAGTTGTCCCGCTTTTCCCAATGGCCAGCACGTCCCTGCTCCTGCCTGTAGAAAAAAAACACAGGGATGGGGGCAGGGAAACCTCCTCTATGATGTCACTGAGCATCCTGAAGGTACCCATAAGGACCCGCCCACCTCAGACATCAGCAACATTATGAAGATCACATCAACATGATTGTGCAGGTGAAAATCACCTGGCGTTTAGTGTTCTAGAATCTGTGGGGTATAAGTAAGGTATCAATACCACCATGTAGAAATACTCTGTTATAGTGCACGGTCACTTTGTTCTACCAATGAGGGCGGATTCTGCTAATGCATTTCAATGGGAATGGAGCGGTTTTCTGCCAATTTCAGATTTTAATAAATAAATAAATCTCCCATTCCCATGGCAGAATCCGTCCTCAAAGGTGGAATAAAAGTACAGTGTGACTGTGGCCTAACAGTGGTTCTCAACCTGTGGGTCGGGACCCCCACGGGGGTCCCCAAATTATTTTGGGGGGTCCCCTGATGATTAACTAAATGTAAAACATTGTCTTCTCACTCAACAGTAAACAAACCAACATAAAGTTGAAGCGTATAGAGGGTATCTAAAACACTAAACACATCTAAAATGACAAATTAAACATTGGCCAAATTGTCATATATTAGAGGCTGAAATTGTGAAAATAGCAGATCTACATGCTCACAACGCCTCGCTTTGCGAGGCGTTGTGAGCATGTAGATCTGCTATTTTCACAATAGAACCGTGTTATACAAAATGTAATGCGTCAACTCTTGGTGCTTGTCGGGTGGGGGGGTTTAAAATATGATTATTTTGGGGGTCACGGCCTGAAAAGGTTGAGAACCACTGGCATACATACCTGTCTTTGGGCATTGCGCATAGGAGTAAGCGACCTGTTATTGAGCTGAAGTATTGTTATATAGTCCTGTAAATTGGGTTAAATATTCTGGAATAGTTTTGGAAAAGTTTTGGAAATTAATTGGTAAAAATGTGTGGGAACCCTGAATTGTAGTAGGCCTATTGATAAAAGAGCAGCATGACCGTGCCCTAACACGTTCAGAATTCAAAACTAACTTGAGTAAAAGTACAAAAGTAAAAATATGCTTAGGCCTAATGTCCTACCAAAAGTAAACTGATCATGCAGTATGTCCCATTTCACAAGTTTGTAAAAATAGTTTTGAAAGTACAATATTTGCCTCTGAGATGTACTGTATACTAGAAGTATTGAAATTATAAATACCCCAAATTATAAATACCCACTATTGATTATAGTAAATTTACCCCCATTGATTCCGGAATCAATGAGGGTAAATTTATTGAAATCAAATTATTGTCTTAGGAATGTGACAAATACCAAAACATATCCATGAATTCAAGTCTCTATGCACGCACGCACGCACGCACGCACGCACGCACGCACGCACGCACACACACACACACACACACATTAACAAATGATTAACATCATTTAATGGATGGTGTCAGCCTGTCAGGGCATTCTACATTTAGGTAGGATAGCAGAATGTTTGTTCTATCATTATATTTGGGTGGTAGCAGATCAAATATGCGACCCAATCCTCTGTATAGTCCAGCCCTCCTAACCTCACCTTGTGTTTTCTGTCTGAATGTTCTGGTTTTCTTCCCTCTGAGAGAACAGAGAATCAACATAGTTTGTAAATGTTTTTGCTATTGCTTTGATCTGAATCAGTGTTAATGTTGTCGACTAAGACTAAAGACGAGGTCTTTAGTGATTTAGATGTTTAATCAACTGAGACTAGACTAAAATAATTTCAGAAGACTAAGACTAAATGTGTGTTGTTAAAAAGTCTAAGACTAAGACTAAATCTAAGACTAAATGGAATTAAAGCCAAATACATATTTTATCTTTACATTTGAGAATGTAGGCTCTTATCTGTTCTTTTCAAATCTGGTTGGTTTTGCACAGAGAGTAGCAGACAGTGTCAGATGTCATTGATACTGTTACTATATTATTTACAGAGCAGAGATGTTGTACCTGGCAGTGGCACTGTGGAACACACTAGGCATGTAGCCTAGCCATAGCAGTTTTACTTGAACATTAACATAAGTATTGTATTTGCTATATTAAGGTGCAATGGCATTACAGCCAAGATTGAGTTTTTTTTTAATTATTATTATTTTTTGAGAACTCAGAATTGCACTGTAATTTTCTGAATCTTTCTGATATTGCACTGACAGAGTAACATTAGAAGAATGTACTTGTTCAGAGTTATATTTAGCCTAAAAGACTTAGCCTGAAAGTCTAAGACTAAAAGTCTAAAACTGATATTTAGTCAACTAAACTAGAAACTAAAACTATTTCAGAAGACTAAACCGGACTAAGACTAGATTTGATATGATTTAGAAGAATAAGACTAAATCAAAATTTCAAAAAACAAAAAAAAAAAAAAAAATGAATCTCCATCCGACACATAACCATTGGTATGCTGTTGCTGTCGGGCAGAATCCTCTCATCTCTTTACGTTTTTATACAATTTCTCATCAAAAGTAGCAAAAACAGCCGATCTACAGGTGCAAAAGGCTTCTCAGTACGATGCAGTTGGGGCTTTGAGTAGATTTGACATTTCAACATTTTGATTCATGAAGAAAAAACCCTTTTGGACATGTGAGGTTTCCACCCGACCGCAACAATATTTGACATGTATTTAATGTACATATTACGGTAGTTTGAGTGTCTCTGCTGTTCCCTTAAAGCATGTTGATCTCTTTGTGTCTGATCATCACTCATGCATTTTATTTGATTATGTTTTCCAACACGTCACCACGGACCCAGACACACACATGGTGTGCTCTCATATTTTAACAAAAAGAAAAAGAAAAAAAAAAGGAGAAGAGTCTATTATGTCCAGAATTGAACATATACAGCTGTGGTTTTCAACCAGTGGTCCGGGGACCACCAGTGGTCCTCGAGGGGATTCCAGGTGGTCCCCAGCTAAATGATGGAGAGTTGGTAACCAATTTCTTTTTTAAAACAGAGAATAAGGGGATTCACTATCAGCTTGAAGGCATTCGCCCTTCTTAATATAAGTTAATGTACAATTCAAGAGCTGATATCCCCCCCCCCCCCCCCCCCCCGATCTAATTCATGTGAATAATCATAGTCTGAGATGTGTATTCAACATTGTTTAACGGTAATTTGTGTAAATCGTAAAAGTGGAGAAAGTCTTAAAGCTTCTTTACTGACGAGGTTGAATCAGGTCTGCTCTGGCATCATTCTCTGACGTACGTTGCTGTTATGTACGACTTAACTACTTACGTACCCTCTATTCTTAGTCAAACTGATCTTTTTCTCTTTTTCTTTCTTTCTTTCTTTCTTTCTTTCTTTCTTTCTTTCATTCATTCATTTTTCAATATCTTTGAGGCATTTTCAGGCCTTTATTTGATAGCCAAAATAGATAGAGAGAGGAAATAGCAGGGGAGAGAGAGAGAGAGAGAGAGAGAGAGAGAGAGAGAGAGAGAGAGAGGGAGGGGGGGGGGGGAGGGGGGGGGGGGAGATGGAGATGGAGGGGGAGGGGAAGGAGAAGGAGATGCAGCAAAGGGCCTCGGGTAGGATTCAAACCCGGGCCGACTGTGCAAGGAGTGAGCCATAACCAGGATTATGGCTATTTTCAAATAGTCACATTTTAAGGCTGAATGTAAAAGCTGGCTAGTGAAAATTGGAAACACTCCATAAAAGTAAAAAACTCGAAGTGTCCTTGAGCAAGACACTGAACCCCTAGTTGCTCTCAATGAGCAGGTTGGTGCCTTGGTCTCCTCCACCATGGGTGAATGTAAAGCGCCTATTGGATAAAGGCACTATATAAACCATTTACCAGCCTACTGTTCTTATTTTTAATGAACCTATTGGCTATTTTTGAAGACTGTTTGCCCTCAAATAGGGACGCAAGGGTTGTACATGTGTTGGGAGTCTTTGTGACTGTTCCACTTGTTGTGTCTGACACTGTGTTTCTCAAACCTTTCATGTCAACGACCAGGGACATGCTGGGCCCCTGATTCAGCCCGGGGAAAAAGAGTTGTAGAGGCGCTATAGAGAAAGATCTCTCTCTATAGCGCTGCTGCTACTCAAAGGTTTGTGACAAAGTGACAAGCCAGTGGGCCAATTACATCAGTTATATTTTGTCGTGGTCGGGTGGAAACCTTGTATGTCCAATACCGTTTGTTTTGTATTTATCATTTTAAAAATGATTTAAAAACTATTGTGAAAACAGCCGATCTACAGTGTGCTTGTAGATCTGCTGTTTTCACTACTTTTGTGCGACGGCCTTGTATGATAAAGCAGGGCTTTGCTTTGCGAAAAAATGTACAAATTTGAAACTTGGAGATACAAGGTTTCTGCCCGACATTTTTTTCCCTAATGGCTGGCCTGAACCGGCCGGGAATGAACCGGCCTTTCGGGAGTTGTCCCGCTTTTCCCAATGGCCAGCACGTCCCTGTCAACGACCCCCACTTTTCTTCCGTTGCCCTTTTTCTCCCCAATCTAGTTATAATTATTTCCACCCCACACTCATTTCTGTAGCCTTCGTCCTACTCCTTCCTCCCCAACCTCTCTGCTGACAGGTGCCCTCCCAGCCCGTAGGTGCCCTCCCAGCCCGTAGGTGTCCTCCCAGCCCGTAGGTGCCCTCCCAGCCCGTAGGTGCCGTCCCAGCCCGTAGGTGCCCTCCCAGCCCGTAGGTGTCCTCCCAGCCCGTAGGTGCCCTCCCAGCCCGTAGGTGCCCTCCCAGCCCGTAGGTGCCGTCCCAGCCCGTAGGTGCCCTCCCAGCCCGTAGGTGCCCTCCCAGCCCGTAGGTGCCCTCCCAGCCCGTAGGTGCCCTCCCAGCCCGTAGGTGCCCTCCCAGCCCGTAGGTGTCCTCCCAGCCCGTAGGTGCCGTCCCAGCCCGTAGGTGCCCTCCCAGCCCGTAGGTGCCCTCCCAGCCCGTAGGTGCCGTCCCAGCCCGTAGGTGCCCTCCCAGCCCGTAGGTGCCCTCCCAGCCCGTAGGTGCCCTCCCAGCCCGTAGGTGCCGGCCCAGCCCGTAGGTGCCGTCCCAGCCCGTAGGTGCCGTCCCAGCCCGTAGGTGCCGTCCCAGCCCGTAGGAGCCCTCCCAGCCCGTAGGAGCCCTCCCAGCCCGTAGGTGTCCTCCCAGCCCGTAGGAGCCCTCCCAGCCCGTAGGAGCCCTCCCAGCCCGTAGGTGCCCTCCCAGCCCGTAGGTACCCTCCCAGCCCGTAGGAGCCCTCCCAGCCCGTAGGAGCCCTCCCAGCCCGTAGGAGCCCTCCCAGCCCGTAGGTGCCGTCCCAGCCCGTAGGTGCCCTCCCAGCCCGTAGGTGCCGTCCCAGCCCGTAGGTGCCCTCCCAGCCCGTAGGTGTCCTCCCAGCCCGTAGGTGGTAGGATTACATGCAGTGACCAGCATCACTCTCCCCACCCGGCTTCCCTCCCCTGAACACAAGCCAACTGTGTTTGTATAGACCAGTGGTGGGCAACTTTGACGATGGAGAGGGCCACTATATTTTCACACTCACTCCAGGGAGGGCCACAATGCATATACTATACAGGCAAAAATAGCCGATCTACAAGCTCAAAACCCGCAGCGCAACGGGTTTTGAGGGTTTCTGAAGCTAGACATTTTTTTGTGCTGTTGGGGCTTGCAGCCGCATGAAGCTGGATATTTCGGCTGCGAACCTGGATATTTTTGAAACCGGATAAATAAGTGGAGAGATTGAAAAATATCCGATTCACTGAATCCGTGTAGACAGGGAACCCGGATATCTCTGAAGACTTTACTGTGTGCGTGCTTGTTAGACCTACCATATCTTTGTCGTGTGGACCTAGATATTTTGATATCTGAAAAACCTGGATATATGAAATATCCAGCTCTGTGTAGCCATGGCCTTAATTGGAATCCTGAATTATCTTTAGCTTTTTTGTTTTTTTCAAACAGGAATCCTGAAAAGTAACATTTGTATTTAATTTCAAATGCATTTATATGTTCTTCTGTCAACGTTATGAACTTCAATAAGCTATAGACTGAAGTAATTAAAGTGGGTCATGTTTGCATGTTTGGAATCGTAACAGCTGAAATCAATAATATATCAGTATTCCGATATTAACCTGCGGTCCGCATTAAGTGAAGGTGTATGGTAAAGACACTCGACAAAGCTGGATGATGCACCACGGTGCATTCACAGCCTCTGCGGTGGAGGGCAGGCAATTTACTAAATTATTACAACATTTTCAAATATATTCTTTCAAAGATGTTCGAGACATGGCAGCTCTACAAGTTCACATGTTGCAGGACGGCAATCTTTTAAAAACCAAAGTATAGGCTAAGACAATTTAGCTGGAGAACCCCTTCAAGGACATCTTATTTGACAAACTGCAAACGTGTTTTTGACCTTTCTCCCCTATAACTTGTGGAGTACCCCAAGGTTCAGTGTTAGGTCCAATCCTTTTCTTCTTTATATGCTTCCCCTTAAATTGAAATATCAATTCATCTCCCACATAAAGCCTACACACGCACGCACGCACGCACACGCACGCGCACGCACGCACGCACGCACGCACGCACGCACGCACGCACGCACGCACGCACGCACGCACGCACACACACACACACACACACACACACACACACACACACACACACACTTTAACATGTCTGCCTTTGGTGAAATTATTATGCACTTTACATTTTTGTCTCTGTTCTAAATAAATGTTCCTGAAACATGTATTATTATTATTGTTGTTGTTGTTGTTGTTGTTTTCATTATAAAGCATTTAATGTAGGCTACATTGCTTTTATTATTATTCTTCCGAATAAAAAACAAGCATCTTCAATCATGTAAAGCTTGTTTGATACAGAACACCATGGTTACATGCTGTGGTGGACAGTAACTATACATATTGTCTCTGTCCACAACTGTTACTCTTCAGGATTCAAATTCAAAAGTATCAAAAGCAACAGCATCAAAAGTAGCAGATCTACAAGCTCAAAACGCGTTGCTTCGTTTATGCATTTTGAGCTTGTAGATCTGCTACTTTTGATGCTTTTGTGTGGCGCTGTATGACCAATAGGGTGTTAATTTATGGGGCAGGGGTTTCTGCCTGCCAGCAATGATTTACTTGAGTTCTGTACCTTTAGGAGTATTTGTTTTTGTTCTTTGTAAGCTGATGACTTTCAACACATTTCAAATATAGCCTAAATATTGTACTTTCAACTCCATTTCCAGGAAGGGACTTTTAGTTGGGACTCAAACTTACACAAATATATGATGAATATATACTGTATATATTATGAAGCCCTATTTCAATAATATAGTGAAAATAGCTGATCTACAAGCTCACAACACGCCACACCTTGACACGATGGCTTGTAGATCTGCTATTTTCACAACGTCTGACTGATTTTTGAAAACATAATTTATGATTTGGAGGCCTACTTTTGAATACTTGAGTATACACTTTTGTCCGCCACTGCATGGCTACATGTGACTCATGCATTTCTCACCATGATTCTGGAGGAATCTGGACATTAATTATTGTTTTGTCCCCGAAGCAAAGGGAATGGAGGGCAATTTAAAGAGCACTTTAAATTAATATCACATATTGTACAAGGTCGTGCTGACCTGAATATATATATATATATATATATATATATATATATATATATAGAAGTGTCTGGGTCTGTGAACATTATAGCAGCACTCACAGGGTTGTTTTGAAGCTAACGATGTCAAAGTGTTCTCTGGTTCAATACTGTTGAACTGTTGAAGTTATGAACGCAGAAATCCTATGTGCTTTGGGGGGATTTATTTGGTCCCCACCTGAAGTTGTTTACATAAAGTTACTGGGAAAAAAATGCTTTGATGTATATAATATACCAAGATGATATGCGTGTGATGTTCTCTCTCTCTTTCCTTTATTTTCTTTACTTTTTTTTTACACTTTTATTGTTAATTTCATAGTATGGTATGGTTGTTGTTTTTTGTTGTGTTTTATAAAGCAACTTTGGGTATCCAAAGCTCTATAGAAATTGCACGTATTGTTTCTAATTGTTTTACTCTGTTATTATCTGTGCGTGCGTGCGTGTACGTGCATGCATGCGTGCGCACGTGCCTGTGCGTGTGCTCTTCAGGAATATCCACTACATTTACAATCATTAGATGATAAGATCTGAGACATCAAGAAGGAACATGTGGAGGTCCTGAGTCATAAACAAATATATACCGTATCCTACGTCAATCCTATATTGATTTACAGTGTGATATTCTAATCATTTATTTCCCCAGATGATGTTTTAGATGTGTCATTTAGCACATGGAGTTGGATTTTAAGATTTGCATCGTTTTACAGTATTGAATAAAGATACTGTATGCTGCCATATAACAGCTGCCTCAAAAACTGTGTTTTCCAGTTTTTACGTTTTTATTTTATTTTGGTACTTGTGTTTGGGACATGCAGCATACAGTCCAAACAATTCAAACGCTTGATTCTTACCTGAACCAGGTCAGTGTATAATATGTAGCCTACCTGCACTGTACATATGAATAATCACTAAAGTGTATTATCATTATCAGTTTTCTATACCCACGGTGCACAAACGTTTTCATGTCCAAGACACCCAAAATTAGATGTATTTCTCCTTGTTCTCTCAAATATTGTATTTCTTTCTCTCACTGTATTCTAAATAAAAGATGATGGTGTTACAGTATAATTGTGGCAATGCTTTGATGATAATATTCAGCTTCCCTCTGAGATGTGTCTTGCATCCCAGGATGTAGGCCTACATTATTTCACATACATAGCACAAAACAACTGCGTTTACAGTAAAGCTGCACTATTTAACTTTCCTCTTCTCCCCACAGATTTGAACCCGGTTGCTGACATTTTTACCATTGAGCTAATAGAGCCTGCCTGCTTGCTCAGGGGATACATGTAATCTTTTCCATCAGGTCAAAATGTTGTGTCAGATCCTGTGTCTAGGTGAGACAACCTTTGACACAATCTAAATGTCTCAATAGAAGAAATACAACCACCCCACAATAAGTTATACTTATATTGTATTAACATACTCTACAGATTGTATAAGTTATATTTTATACTCTACCATACAGATTATATAATGTACAATCTGTATGGTAGAGTAGGTTAATAAAATATAACATAATTAAGTTATATTGTAATAAGATATGAAGTAAAGCACAAGAGGCATGTGAGACTCAAAGTTTGTCTTAAAAAAAAATATATTGGAGATATGAGGCGAAAAACGTCTCTTTAAAGTCTTTTTATTTGAAGACAAGTTAAAATCAACACGACAGATCCAGGGACCAAACAATGGAAATGTGTCTGGTCCTCCAAATCACACGATAATTATACACAAGAGATACAATAGCAAATGGTATAGGCCATTATGGTAAAATCAAGTCAGTTGGACTGTCCCCTTCACACAGAGATGGGGCAGATGTATGATTTGTGTTTGGCCCAATTTAATTTCTTATTTCAGGTCTACCTTGTCATACAGTATGGGCCTGTGTGTTTGTTGTGTCCCTATAGTCTATGTACATGTCTATTTGCACATGTGTGTGCATCTTGAATGTGTGTACGAATTATATAAGCATACAGTATGTGTGTGTATTTGTGTAATATAGATTCAGGCCTCTCCTATCCTGAGGGAAAATGTCTCTTGAATCCCAATGCTCTTATTTGGAACAACAATTAGAATTCTATTTGAATAGACTCTATTCTAGTTATTTTACTACGGTTGTTTCTCTGTCAATTACAAAATAAGGTTTGTTCTGAAAAAGACAGTTAAAAATAGTTGTATCTGTAGATTAAATGTATTTTGTTGAATATCTGTGAGTTAGTTCAATTAGGCTACTTTAAGCTATTATGCACGTTTGCAAAATATGTGTCAGTGTATTTATTTAGAAGGTGTTTGTGTGTGTGTTGCTCAGAAAAATAAATCCTTATATTTTTTCACTAAAGATGGGGTGCCTTGGAATTCTTGTCTTTGTAAGTCTGCAGTCCACGCCTTTTTGGAGCTCAGCAGTACTTCTTTGAAAAAACCTTTTGTTCATAATATTCCATCTCCAAAGAGCACCATATCTATTAGAGCTGACCCCTGCAGAGCTTCCCCCCCCCCTTTTTTATTGTGTATAAGTGTATGTGTATGTGTATGTGTATGTGTATGTGTATGTAATAATGTACATGTAGTAAAATACACCAGTAAGACGCCCTAAGGGCGAGAAGCGACCTCACCTCGCCCTGAAACATCAGAGCTTCTTGAAGCAGGCGTTAAGTAATACATGAACGTATGGGTGTAAAAGCACTGTAGGACATGGGATTCCAGCATTCCACAGCCGGACAGCTGCTTGTGGATACCTGCGTCCTCTGTGTCGTTTGTGTGAGAGTGAGTATGAGTGTGTGAGTTATTGATTTTTTTCACAATATGTATCTGTGGAACCGAGTAAAATCGAATGCCTACAATTCCAAGTGCTTGTCCGGTTGACTTGAGAACAACTGCACTAATACACCATCATCTTGATGTGTCATACAGAGTCATAAAGAAAAAAAGAAAAGAAAAAAAGAATAACAAATACAATCAGTATTAGTAAGTACAATCTAAAAAAAACCCAATATAATCAGTAAAGAAAAAAGGATTCTAAAAAAACCTAAAAACAAATGCTAACTAGCTTCCTGTATGGTCATTGAGTGTTTCAGTAGTGCTATGGGTTTAGGTGGAGTCTGAAAAGGTGAGTCTTCAGTCCACGGCGAAAGCTAGCGAGTGAGTCCGTTGTTCTAAGTGCGACAGGGAGTTTATTCCACAGCTTGGGGGCCAGGAGGGCAAACTGTCTCGGACAAGTGGATTTTATACCAAATTTACCAAATATACCAAATTTTATACCCAGTGGTGTGATATGGATTTTAGAAGTGTGGGTCCTCTAAATTCATGACGTCATGCACGCACGCTGTTTTTATTGTTAATTAGTGTGCATATGAGGCGCGCGTGCGTGCAGCAAAATAAGTGTGGGCTCGCTGAGCCCATGGCACCTCACCCCTGTTTATACCCAAAAATCAGTAGTTTATTCTTCTTCTTGATCGCTATGGACGCAGGTTGGCTGGGGTTCTATGCCAGGGGTTCTCAACGCCAGGCCGTGACCTCTGAAAATAATCATATTTGAACTGGAGACCCACACACACACACACACACACACACACACACACTGACAAGCACATGGAATTGTAGGAGTTGAGGCATTACATTTAGTTTGACTCGGTTCCACAGATAAATATTGTGAAAATGGCTGATCTACAAGCTCACAACAAAGCCTCGCAACACAAATGCGATGCGTTGTGTGAGCTTATGTTGATATTGTAGATCATTGTAGATATTTTCACAATTTTGCCTCCTCCTTATAGTAGTTGACAATTTGGCCAATGTTTGACCAGTTTTTATAGTATTGATTGATGCAATGATGCTCTTATTTATTTTCTTTCTTTCTTTCATTTTAGGTATTGAAAAGGTTTTTCCCCAAAACAAAATCCTGTGGAGACCCCCTGGGGGTCCTGACCCGCAGGTTGAGAAGCACTGCTAGAGGCCAAGCTGCCACGTTCATATAGATTTAATTCAGGGTTCCTTTGAAAGCTCCGAGCCAACAGTTTAGGCGTGTGTTTACCATTGATGCTGCAGTTCTATTTTTAGACGCAATGCTGTTACATAATGGACCACTGCTGTTCCACTTGGCTGGCTTGTGCTCACTGTGTGTGTGTGTGTGTGTGTGTGTGTGTGTGTGTGTGTGTGTGTGTGCGTGCGTGCGTGCGTGCGTGCGTGCGTGCGTGCGTGCGTGCGTGCGTGCGTGCGTGTGTGTGTAAACAAAGGTAAACAAAGATTCAAACAAATGTGCATACTGTCTAATATTGCCTGTCAAAAGGATTTCAACAACAACATCATCATCATCATCAACATTTTGACAAATTAGAATATCATATTTTGGATCCAGCCAAGTACACACATACAATGTGAATATCGTTATTATTTATTGTATTTTAATAATTGTAATTAATAATATTTTGTTTTATTTAGCCTATTTAACGATTCTACTGTACCTCCAAATTTGTATTGTGATATGGTTATGTTGTAGCCTAATCTATTGTGTCAATGACAATGTTGTGTGTATCTGCTCAATACAATTACACCTTGATCTTAAAGCTCTACCAGTTTTTCTCCTCAGATTAAAGTTATTAATAATAAGGGTAATAATAATAAGTGTAATAATAATAATACTAATGCATTTTATGTGTAGGCTATTGCACTTTACTTTTGAAACCAAACTTCAAATTGCTACAGTACCGAGGAAAACAAACAAACATAAGATTTGCATGATAATAGTCAAAGAAAGTTAAAACTTGCTGTGTTTTGTAAGGGTTCGCCAGGATTTTATGTCGTCTGTGTAAAAACTTTTAAAATCAATAAAAAAAGATTAAAAAAAAGAAAGTTAAAAGGGGCAGGGTTTTAAAACCTAAAAAGCTAACCAAAAACTTTGTTAAAAAGGAAAGTCTTTAGTCCTCTTTTAAAAACATCAACAGACTGTGCAGCTCTCCACAGCAGGGGGCGGCTGAGCTTATAGTGTGCTATTCATGATATTGTCATTTTTCAATAGTAGAGTAAAATGTAATTATGTCCTAATTATGTAATTAGAAAGAAATAAACATAAACATCAATTGGCAATCTCAATTCTATCATAATTGAAGAAAAGGGAGAAAAAAAATATTTAGATTGGATGTAATATTATTAATGGTGGAGCTTGCCTAAAAGTGGAACAGGAGATTAGTCCAACGTTTAGGTGCAGCTATTTGGAGAAGGCCTTGGGTAACCTTTGAGGCGTGTACTGTATTGGCAGTATGTCTGGTAGCCTACTTCTGAGTTAAACTCGCATCACTAGAATTTCCTCATCGGAAACCAAATTCTGAGTAATATTTGTCTATAAAAGCACAGCCTCTTTACTGTAAAAGGTAGCCTAAATGCATGTTGATGATAAAAGTAGCCTTGTTTTTGTTTATTGGAAGATTATTTTATCAGGATGGATATTCTTACACTCCTGACTTGGTTGGGGCGAGGCAGATGTAGTAGTTCAAACATCCTCCTTTGCCAACATTAGCAATATTCTTGGCATTATTTGAATATACAGCATTCACAGCCCCTTGCCCCGGTTTTAAATTCGTCCCACTTTGCTTAGCAAACTCATATTGATCTATAGGGTGTGCCAAATGTAGTTCTAAGAGCGGCCATTTCTTGTGACAACACAGCCTTACACAGGTGTTCTGATTAGACTATAGCATTAGTTCTATGCAATCAAACAATTGAAACACCTGTGTTTTGTCACAAGAAATGGCCGCTAAGGACTACAATGACGTAGCCGCTGGCACACACTATAGGCTACCTACCTTCCTTTTTGCCTTGTGTCTATTGCTGTAATGTCACTTTTCTGTCACTGGGAGGAGACAAAGCTTCAACATTTAAACGAAGCTACAGTGCGTCGTGCTGCCAGGAGGAAAGGGAGGAAACGCAGTAGAATATTCACTTATTGTTATCAATGTCTTGATAACAAACCCGGTAGAATATACACTCATAATTGAATAATAACAACGTCTTGATAACATTGCTGCTGCACTGCACAATCCTATTAAGGCGGTCATTTAGAATACCTTCTCTTTGTGAAGATGCAGCTGCTAGCCTGCTATTCATGCGCTGCCTGGATACAATGCAACGCTTTATTAATATTCTCACAAAATACGTATTGTTGGCCAGAGAACCAATCACAAACCACGTACGCGCGTCGTCCCTGACGAATCAGAAAGCACGTCGTCAGACGCGCTATGACATCAACCAATCAACAGCTCGGCTGATCACTTAGTGCGGAAGTGTCAACGCGGAAGGGAAGGGAAGGTAGAAACTGTCAGATTCACGCTGTAGTTCATAACCAGAGTTCCAGACTCACCAGTCGCTCTTCTCTTCTCTCCACTCCGTCGACGTTATAAACAACAAACGGCAGAAGTGTGCGTAACGCCAGGATAAGCATGTCTGCGGACGGGGAAGCTGTTTTACGCACGTTACGCGCGGCGGAGACGCCTCTGTTCTGGCTGGGCGCGCTGACCGCGGCCTGGCTGGCGTGCAGCGGGGTGTACAGCCTGCTTGCCGGACTCAGGGTGTGGGCGCTGGGCAACGGAGGAGCCGTGAGCCCCAAGAGGCTGGGGAAGTGGGCAGGTGAGCACTGAGCACAGAGAGACACACTGGTAGTCCATGGGGCCATACGAGATGTCGGTATCCGAAAGGTGGCAAAGGTTACCATGCATTTTTGAAAAGCTCTAATATCTGTAGATTATATTTTGGTATGATAACCCTTTTCTGAGACACAGCTAAATTGGTGTTATCAGCCACTAGAGTTGGTGTCCTGGTAGCTCCTTTCGGAACCCCTCACTCTGCGTAGCAGTGGAGTGAGGGGTTCCGAAAGGAGCTAGTGTCCCCTGTTGTCCGGCAGCCTCTTTAATGTAAAAGGTAAATGAATGTTGATGATAAAGTATAGCCTTGTTTTTGTTTATTGGAAGATTAGTTTACCAGGATGGATATTCTTACTCTCCAGACATCACAACACTTGATATGATTATATAAATGGTTGGGGCGAGGCAGATGTAGTAGTTCAAACAGCCTTTGCCAATACAAAAATCAACGTATTGGTTATTATATTTTGGTATGATAACCCTTTTCTGAGACACAGCTAAATTGGTGTTATCAGCCACTAGAGTTGGTGTCCCATTAACTTTACTATACAGGACAAAAAAAGCTAAACATTAGTCTGCTTTAAGTAGCATATGAGGGGTCAAACTAGGGGTTTTTCATGATTCTGAATCCATTGCAAGCATCTGTTTTGCACGAAAAACATGGTAACCTTTGCCACCTTTCGGATACCGACATCTCGTATGGCCCATGGACTATGGTGGAAGTACAAGTACTTTTACTTTATGTCAATGATTCTCAAACTTTGTCATTTCAAGGACCCCCATTATTATAACCCTGACATTTACAGACCTGTATCTGTATGCAGTGGCTTTCAACCCTTTTCATATCAGGATCCATTATTTATTTGGCATTTGAGCCACGGACCACCGTTTGATGAGATTTAGCCTCTCAGATCTGATCCAACATTTTAACATTTTGTTGTCCTTGGATAAGATTTCGTCCGCAATGCCATGCTGTATTGATGTTGGTACCTGGAGAGATAACAGGTCTATCAAACATAACAATTGTTCTACCAATTGTGTAGACTTCTTGCACTGTTTAACAATCATTTAATGGGTCCATTTGGTTTCATTTTGCACTCTCAAGAGTTAAAGATCTATAAGGGTCTATTTAGTTTTGGTTACCAACTCTCCATCATTTAGCTGGGGACCACCTGGAACCCCCTCAAGGACCACTGGCTGAGAACCAGTGCAGTGTAAAGGGTCCATTTGGAACCCCCTGAGAACCCCATCCATGATGATCAACCCCACTTTGAGAATCATCAGATCAATCATCATCAGCACATTAGAAATGAATTGAAAGTCCTGTATTCAAAATGTCACTGGAGTAAAAAGTACCAAAGTATTGACAACACCAAACATAAAGTAGGCTATACTAGGCTCATTCTGCAGAATGAGCCTGTTCACTATCTGGCCTATTGGTTTGTTGACTTTGCTGTGTTGTAATTGCAATTTTGAAATTACTTTGTGCAGGACGTTATGTTCGCCTTTATCCACCCATGATACTGCATACTGTGCTGCTTGGAGAATATACATCGTAGGCTGCGTCATTAGATCCTAATCTTTTCATGTTGCGAGTTGCGACCCCCCGAAAGAATCATATTTGAATCGGGACCCCCCTACCCTGACAGCTGTTTTCACAATGAGGCAAGCCTCTTTCTTAGATAACATTTGGCAAATTGATTTGTATATGGTATTAATAGGTCTTAAAAGTCAGTGTTGATTTGTTTACTGTTGAGCGAGGAAACAATGTTGGGGGGACCCCTGACCCCCAGTTTGTGAACCACTTGGCTACATAATGCATAGGATATTGTATTTAATTTGATTCAAGTTTCTTTTTCTTGTATTACATTGCAATTGGTTCTTTCTCATTAGACATATCAGCTAATTTGATACAATATAACTTATACAATTGGGTGGTTGTTGTAATCTTTTTATCCTTGCTCTTCTATTGAGACATTTTAGATTGTGTCAAAGGTGACGTCTCACCCATAGACACAGGCATTTTGAAGATTCAGTTTATCCCCTGTGCAAGCAGGCAGGCTCTTTTATATCCATGGTAAAATATCAGCACTTGTGCAGGAAACCAGGTTCAAATTAGTTCATATGGAAGATCTTGTAACTAGGGCTGTCACAATTATTACATATAATCGTCTAATCGCAATTATTTGACATAATCGCTAATATTTTGTCATAATCGTCATAATCGTGAATGTTGAAAAATGTTCATACATTTACAAACATTTTCAGAAATAGTGGAAATAGCCGATCTACAAGCTCACAACGCGTCGCATCGCGACGCGTTGTGAGCTTGTAGATCGGCTATTTCCACTGTTCTTTTTAAAGTGTAAAGTTGTTAAATATGTCAGTAATTTCTTTGCATATTTAGGTTATGTGTCATATCTGCCATGTGCAACTTCAAAGCCTAAAAGCCAAAGAGAAATGTAATTATCAACGACAAAAACACAATTAAATCGTTAATCGCAATTGTTTGAGTGACAATTAATCGTCATGTAAAATGCCATATCATGACAGCCCTACTTGTAACTAATTGAATGTAGTATCTAATGTAACAGAGAAAAAGAAATACACTAAATGGCTTGAAGGCTATTGTTTGGTTATTCTGGATCAACCGGTAATTGATGAGGCAAGTTAAGTTGGAGAGACTCATTCCAAGATGGTGGTGGTTGTGTTTTAATACCTGCTATGAATCTTGGGTAGAAGTAATTAAATGTAGGTGGTAAAGTAGCTCTACCACAGTTCTACTTAAATGTTTGGGCACAGTATCGAGGTATTTGGTTAAAGATGGCCATCTGAGCCAGTCCCAATCAAAGACCTGATCATTATCCTGTGATATCATAGGCTCTGTCTGCCTTGTCCATTAACCGCTTCAGCTCTATATACTGAATAAAATCTGCTATTTTCAAAAGATTGTTAATACATTTGAAAACTTACGAAATGGGACACTGCAATGCATAATGAGTACTTTTTACTTTTGATACTTTTGAATTCCAGACATTTACTTGTAATATTAGGGTATGTCTACATTGCAGTATTTATTCTTATTGAGTATTGGTTCTTCTTATTCTTTGTATAGTCCTTTGACCCACCAGCCTTTGACAAACTGAGCACGTCACCCATTGCGTAATTATAACAGTGATTGCTCAAGTATTACATGAGGTTCATGGCTCAATGTTGATAAAGGCAGTCGCTTTGGCACGTTCCTTGATGCACATGTTGCATTATATTGCTGTAAGATCATAGTCGGCCTTAGGGAAAAAAAGAATTTTGTCTGAGTTGGAAATTAGGCCTACAACTATTGATTGATAGTCTGATTAAATACTGAAGCCCTTTTAGATGTCAAAGTTATACTTCATTGTGCAACTGTGTCACGCAACATTACAATCATTTCGTTGTATATATGAATATACTACTGTATATGCTGTACATCGTCTGTCGGGTGGAAACCTCATATGTTAAAAACTTTATTTTCAGGATTCAAATGAAAGAAATCGCACCCGTGCGAAGTGAGCGGTGCAAACTAATTCCTGCGCAAATCAGTGTTGATAGGCATGCATGGCAATATTCTTTTTGTTGTGTATGATGTCAGTCTAGAGGTCTGCTCAGACTATATAAGTCTTTATCGTCATTTCTCATCAGTTAGTTGACCAAGCTACGGATTGTAACTTGTAAGAGTGTCATAGTGTAATGATAAGTGACCTTATTTACCTCCAGAGAGGCCTCCAGAGAGGCGAGAAGAGGCCATAAGATGAATATTTTAGTTTTTCAAAGTCTGTTCATTTGTATTTTAAACTTGTATTAGCTGCCTATCATTTATAACCTGTAAGATTTTCCACAGTCTGTCTAAAAGTGTGGTTATTTTATCGCTTATAAGTGATATTCATCTAATATAATTTTGAAATTCAAGGTTAGCACCGCTCAATAATTTTTTATGACGTATTTTACGCGGCCTAAATGCGTTCTAAATCAGGGTGAACCACTCGGGTGCCTCTGTGACTATGACATCATGGACAGATCAACAGAATTGAAGTGTTTCATTGGTCTAGCGAACTCATGTCATCATCATTTGTGACATCATAGTTTTGGTAAAAAAGCGGTCTATAGGAGCGGTTAGCACCGCTCAAAAATAATAATGCAAAACTAGCAGATCTACCAGTAAGACGCCTAAGAGCGAAATGCGAGGTCGCGCCATATGTCTTGGCCATATATCGTACATACAATCCCTTTTATATATGGAGAATCTAGATCCCTTTTATACCCATATATGGAGATCCCTGCTCTGAGTATCTGACTGACAATACTGTGATATCACTCGTGATGTCACAGTGATGTGTCTGCCTTTTATGCCCATATATGGAGATCCCTGCTCTGAGGATCTGACATCACTGTGATGGCACATGTGATGTCACAGTGATGTGTCAGAGGAACCACAGTGTCAGGCGTTGCAGACAGACAGACAGACAGACAGAGATACGGTCAAGCTGTGACCGTTCACATAATAAACTGCGACCTACGGTCGCAACAAAACACATTACTTCGCATTGCGTTTTGAGCTTGTGGATCTACTACTTTTGTGTGACGCTGTAGTATGATCAAAAAGGGCACTAATTTACAGAAAAAAATAAAATAAAGATATGATGAAATGATATATACAAAAAAATCTATTGTCTCCGAAAATCTATAAAAAAAAAGAAAAAAAAAAAAACAGTTGTACCCCTATACTGTAGTTAAAGGATAGTAACGTGTAAACGCTCACCCCAGTCTGTTTGGTGGGGTATATAAACTGTCTAATCTTGTGATTGGATTAAGACCAGGCAGGATTATCACATTAGGCAGCTGACTGTCTGTCTGTCAGTCCATCTGCACAATCTGGACATTGATAGAAACAGAACCTTTGAGCAGCAGGTTTGTTTGTTTATTGATGGCCCAACACGTTCTATCATGATGCCAGCTTACATGTCAGACCGGTGGCGCACCTTGCCTTTAGATCTGTGGTTTTCCACAGAAGTTCAAGTTCCAATGGATCCATTGTAGTTATTATTTAGTAACACGCTCTTGTTAAAGGTAGGGTGAAGGGCAGCTAGGGGTGGGCCGGCGATATGGACAAATACAATATCACAATATTTTTCCAAGCGGTAACACGATACACAATCTTATTTTCTTTTTCATGTTGGTTTTTAGTACAACCACCTAAAAGCCAAGGTAACAAAAACTAAAAGAAAAATATATTTTTGGGAGAGTTACAACAAGTAAGTAACTCTGACAGTATACACATGAAACCAAATCCATTTGGTTTCATCTGTATACTGTCAGAGTTAAGGGGAGACCTTAACATTGTAGTCAAGTTTGAGAACTACATTTCTGTTTGGCCTTTAGGCTTTGAAGTTGCACATGGCAGATATGACAAATAACCTAAATATACAAAGAAATTACTGACATATTTGACAACTTTATGTTTAAAAAAAAGAAAATTTATTGTGCAAATCGCCGATCTACAAGCTCGGTGTGACGCGTTGTGAGCTTGTTGCGACCAGGTCGCAGTTTAGTATGTGAAAAGGCACATGCTGACTCTGTCTGTCTGTCTGGACGTGTACACTTTTGTACGGTCTTATGGGTTTGTCGCTCTGACATCACTGTGATGTCAAGGGAACATCCTACCACACTAACAGAATCCCCAATTTTATGCCCATATATGGAGTTCCCTAATGACATCAATATTAAGCCCATATTTAACCGGACTTCATATGTGAATGCCCATATATGGAGGCCACATCGGCCACATACCACACTAACAGAATCCATATATGGCCAAGACCGATGGCCAAGACAGCCCATATCTGTGTGGCTGTGTGTGTGCTGTCTGTGTGTACAGACAGGGATCGCCATGTATGGGCATAAAAGGGTATGATGTCAGATGTCATAGACATCATAGGACTTTCACATAAAGAATAACTGAGTAAGCATGTTTGGGCTCTCACAGCATATCTCCATATATACAGTACATGGATCTCCATATATGGGTAACTGGTCCGATATACATCACTGGCCAGATGGCAAAGACATGGCACTATTTTTGAAAATGTTTGAAAATGTATAAACACTTTTCAACATGGAAACGATTATGAGTATTATGTAATAATTGTGTCAGGCCTACGTGGAACGTTATTTAGTGCCCCTCCCCCTCCTCGTTCATTCACAGAGTCCTCTCTCTCTCTCTCTCTCTCTCTCTCTCTCTCTCTCTCTCTCTCTCTCTCTCTCTCTCTCTCTCTCTCTCTCTCCCCCTCTCCCCCCATCTCTCTCAGTTAAGCTGACATGACTGAAGTAAGGGCTTGGTTATGTAACCACACTGCATCCATTCACAGTAGAGCATCCTTCCATTCCACTGCCTCCATTCACACTATTCACTGCACACTGACTTCAAGAAGAATTCCTTGAATTGGTGGTGTTCTCTCCCAAACAGTGTGGTCCATAACAGGCACTCTTGTCCGTTGGCCCGACCCGACCACGGCTCCGAACCGGAGCGATTGGTTATAATGATAATCCGCTCATTTCTCTCGCTCAACAATCAATAATAATATTGAACTCACGTTTGAAAGATTTCCGAGTGCGCTCTTGGTCAACAGCACCCAGTGTGCACCCAGTGTGCTCCACGGCTTGTACACAATAATGGCAGCACCCAGTGGGAATTGACACTGTATCGACTAGTATGACAGACATTTACTTTTACACAGTTTTTTCTTCTTATTTTTTCCTTTCTTTTCGAGTGATATAAATAAGTGGATTATGATTGTAAACCGCTCCTTTCTGGAGCTGTGGTCTTGTCTGGCTAATGGACCACTTTTTGGGGAGAGAACGGGGACTGCCCTTAAGTCCAAAGGTTCATTAGTCCGAATTTAGTTAGGGTTACTAAGGTTAGGGTTAGTTATAGTATTCTTAACAAATTCGGACTATTGAACCTTCGGACCAATGCCATGAGAGAACAACACAAACTAAAGCAGTGGTTCTCAAGATGATTAACTTCATGTGCAACATTGTTTTCTCACTCAACTGTAAACAAACCAACATAAAGTTAAAGTGTATAGAGGGTATCTACACATTTCTAAAGTGACAATTTAAGGACTTTTTAACACATCTGGTGCCAACCCCGAGTTTCCCGAGTTTGTATTGGTACCAACGCTGTGCCAACCCCGAGTTTCCCGAGTTTGGGGCGTTTTTGAAAAAAAAAAATTTTTTTTCAAAAAATTGTTTTTCAAAAAAAAAAATTGGACCTCCAGAAATGTATTAGGCATGATCGCGATCGCGAAATTGCATGTTTAACCCCCATACCAACCCATTCTTTCAAACATGGCAGCCATGTTTGTTTACATCTGAAGAAAACATAATGGCCCATAAATCATGAATGCCTAAACGGATTTCCAAGCGGATTTTTTTGTTTGAAAGCTGTGAACAGTGTGCACACACGTGGTGCATCAGCTAGGCATGGGCGTGCACTTTTTACACAATTGCGCAATTACATGGAAGTCTATGGTAACCATGGCAACGTGGGACATTGAAGAGAAAAAATCATAGCAACATAAGTGTTAACACCTCTAAAATTACAAATTAAACTTTGGCCAAACTGTCAAATATTAGAGGCAGACATTTTAAAAAAAGCCGATCTACATCACAATTGTGAGCATGTAGATCTGCTATTTTCACAATAGAACCGTGTTATACAAAATGTAATTCCTCAACTCTTAGTGCTCGTCCGGGTGGGGGGTCCCCAGTTCAAATATGATTATTTTGGTGGTCACGGCCTGAAAAGGTTGAGAGCCAATGGTGTAGTGACTAGTGGCATTACGTACGACAGACATTTACCTTTTTTCTTTGTTCTCTCTCGAGCGATTGAAATAAGTGGATTATCATTGTAACCAACCGCTCCTTTCTGGAGCTGTGGTCTGGTCTGTCGAATGGACAAGATTGCCTGTTATGAAAAATAAAATAAAAACACCTGGACCACTTTTTGGGGAGAGAACAACGCCAACTAAAGGAGTCAGGAATTGTCCTAAAAGTGTTGCCAGATTTTGCAAGAGAAACAAGCTGCCAGTTGGATGAAAACGAACCTAAAAGGCACAAAACGGCAACTGCGGACAGGGGTCCGCAGCCAAATAGATGTATATCAATTTGGGGGCGTTTGAGAACCACTGTACAGTAATGAATGGCATAATTGCTAATAAAGTAACGGTTAGGTGCAGCTCTCCATTCATTCCAGCGCGGGGTTGGTTTTCCATTGCATGTGTTAAGCCCGTATCAGAGTCGGGTCCGCGGTGGAAGGCACCGCGGTGTAGTGCCGTGTAGTCTTTTTGAGCGTTAACGTTGTGAGAAAAGACTACACGGCACTACACCGCGGTGGCCACCGCGGACCCGACTCTGATACGGGCTTTACTCTGTAACGTAGCTGGAATACGATCCCAGTAGCATCAATCATTTAGCGGGGTATCAGCTGATAGATGCTGCTTTTCCTCAACCTGTGGGCCGGCAGGGCCTAAAAATTATTTCGCAGATCTACAAGCTCACAACACATCACATTGCAATGCTTTGTGAGCCTGACGAGTTGCTATATTTGTGCACATTTTGTGACATTGTGGCATTCATTTATATAAAAAATAAAGAAATGAAATGATATATATATATATATATATATAAACAAGTTTAAATATGGATATAAAACAAGTTTAAATATGGATTTCAGATACAAGGTTTGTGACAGTGGTGATATCCATCCCCCCCAAAACGCCAACAGACCTCACCCGGTCCCCGTCTGTCATCCCACTTCCTCGGTGCCCTGGCTATATTTAGCCAGAGAGGGGGGGTGTGTGTGTGTGTGTGTGTGTGTGTGTGTGTGTGTGTGTGTGTGTGTGTGTGTGTGTGTGTGTGTGTGTGTGTGTGTGTGTGTGTGTGTGTGTGTGTGTGTGTGTGTGTGTGTGTGTGTGTGTGTGTGTGTGTGCGTGCGTGCGGGGGTATAGGGGTGTGTGTGTGTGCGGCTGCTCGCGCAATGTTATCTCTTGATGGGTGGGTGTGTGTGTGTTGCACGCTACGCTACACTTGTCCACGTGCATGCCTGTACACAATGAATGATGACCTGAGAGGACCTCCTCTGCTTTTACACGCACGCACACACACACACACACACACACACACACACACACACACACACACACATACACACACACACACACACTGTCTCTGTCTACTGTCCTGAACAAATCCTAACGCAGAATAATTTGCCAGACCAAAGAACACTTATACAACACTGTGTACTTTAGTGTCTTCTTTTACTTGTATGCATAGTCAAGCTATCTTGTGGCAGCTTACTGCCTTGTACAGTATTTTCTGGACTATAAGGCGCACCGGACTATAAGGCGCACTGTCAATGAATGGTCTATTTTCAAACTGTTTTCATATATAAGGCGCACCTGACTATAAGGCGCACATAATAGACGCTACCGTTGCGTTATGCATCAAACAGATGGAGCTGTGCTAAAGGGAATGTCAATGTCAATGAATGATCCATATATAAGGCGCACTGGACTATAAGGCGCACTGTAGTTTTTTGAGAAAATTAAAGGCTAGTTTTAAGTGCGCCTTATAGTCCGGAAAATACGGTATATTAGTTTGTTTATTTTGCTGCACTATGAGTTTGTAGATCTGCTATTTTTGAAAAGTCGTGAAAATGTTGAATGTAAGGAATATATCATTTTCAATGCAAACCTTTGTAACTCAAATCTTGGAACAACCCTGGAGCAACATATTTTGAGATGGGGGTCCGCGGCCAAATACCAAGTTATTTTGGGGGTCCTTGACATGAAAAGGTTTGAGAACCACTGATTTTAGAAGAAGGATTTAGGAGACATTTATAGAATCGGGTCAAAATATTCAAAGACTTGCACATTTTCTAGATCTTTCAAAAATGGCAGATCTACAAGCTTGTTGCGAGCTTGTAGATCTGCTATTTTTATAATAGTTAAAGCATAAATTAATGGTTAAAGTGGTTACAATCTAGAATAGAGTGACACAGAGTTGCGTTCCCGCTCTAAATGGGTGAACAAATACACTTCTTTGTACATAATAAAACCGTAACCTCACTCTCTCTCTCTCTCTCTCTCTCTCTCTCTCTCTCTCTCTCTCCTCTTCTAGTTGTGACCGGAGCCACAGATGGAATAGGAAAAGCCTACTCAGAGGAGGTGAGATTCACTGCAGTTTGATTCTTTACTGCAGGGCTTTTCAAAGTGGGTGACGGGGCACCCTGGTCGTGACGGGGCACCCTGGGGTGACGGGGCACCCTGGTCGTGACGGGGCACCCTGGGGTGCCGCGAGATAATTTGATAATATTTGGAATTTATTTGGACACTTGAAAAAATATTTAGTATCATTTTAAACCTGAAGTACAAAGTTATTTTCAGTCAGTTCTAACCAAAATGGCTATTGTCTCAATGTTTTCCTCGCAACATAATCACTAAAATATCGTCACTGTCGGGCAGAAACCTCGTATCTCCAAGTTTCAAATGTGTACGTCTTTTGGTAAAGCAAAGCCCTGCTTCATCATACAAGACTGTCGCACAAAACTATTGAAAACAGCTGATCTACAAGCACAAGTAAGAAGCACAGATTCTGCTCTGAACCTGCTGTAAACTTGTGCTATGTCTCTCCCCGTGTGTGTGTGTGTGTGTGTGTGTGTGTGTGTGTGTGTGTGTGTGTGTGTGTGTGTGTGTGTGTGTGTGTGTGTGTGTGTGTGTGTGTGTGTGTGTGTGTGTGTGTGTGTGTGTGTGTGTGTGTGTGTGACATTGCAGCTGGCTCGCAGGGGGTTTTCCATTGTACTGATCAGTCGCACGCAGGAAAAGCTGGATGAGGTGGCCAAGTCCATTGGTAAGTGCTTGTACGTGTGTGTGTGTGTGTGTGCGTGCTACACCCAGCATTCCAAGCCCATTCTCCCATCAGTTGTTTCATATTGTAGCTGAGTGGTTAGAGAGCCCGCCTGGGAATCTGCAGTTCCCAGGTAGGATTCCAGTTCTCTGCAATGTGAACTGGAAGACAACTAACCCCTGACTGCTCCACGCTCCTCTGTGGGCAGCACTCAGCTGGCTGAAGTTTCCCACCGGGATGCAAGAGGTATAATAATAACTAGAAGGATGTAATTGGAAATTGCAAGTGTACTACAGCAGGGCTTTTCAAAGTGGGTGACGGGGCACCCTGGGGTGACGGGGCACCCTGGGGTGCCGGGCGAGATCATTTGATAATATTTGGAATTTATTTGTACACTATAGTATAATATTTAGTATAATTTTAAACTTGAAGTACAAAGTTATTTTCAGTCAGTTCTAAAAAATGGCTATTATCTCAATGTTTTCCTCGCAACATAATCACTAAAATACCGTCACTGTCTGGCAGAAACCTCGTATCTCCAAGTTTCAAATGTGTACGTCTTTTGGTAAAGACTGTCGCATAAAACTAGTGAAAACAGCAGATCTACAAGCACACAACGCCTCGCGGTGCGAGGCGTTGTGTGCTTGTAGATCTGCTGTTTTCTCTAGTTTTAGTACATTTTATAGATGATAATACAACATGAACGGTTTTGGACATACATGGTTTCCACCCGACAACGACGATATGCTATAAGGTTCTGGGAGTGAAAATTATAATGTAGGGGTGCCTCGGATAAAAAAAAAAATTATGGGGTGCCCTGAGACAAAAAAGTTTGGGAACCCCTGTACTACAGAGTACTGTGACACAGTATGTCAGTCTCATGGAAGATGGTATAAAGTAGGACAAGTACTATAGTCTGGTTGGTTGTTGTACAGGATGACCATTTTGAATGTTCAGCAATTTATTGTTTCACCATGTTGCTAGGCAGCTCGGCAACATGGTGAAAACAAGAGCTCAACAGATGAGTTCTGAGTGCAGTTCAACCATCCACTCGAAACCATTTCTGTGTCTTGAGTGGATGTTGTCGTTTTACCACAAAGAAACAATTCACCTGGAGTGTGTCCCTATTCTCCATCATCATCAAAATCTAAGCCTGTGCTCTATAAAGGACTGGCACAGAAAACATCAAAATGCATGAATGCAGTATGAAAGCTAATAATTTACCATAGCCTAACGGACATACAGTACATTGCTGTGTACATTTCTGGGTCTTGAGTGGATGTACCCAACGAAATAATTCACCTGGATTGTATCCATCTTCCATATTCTCCATCATCATTAACTTCAAGCACATCTTGTGCTCTTATCAGTCGGTGTAAACACTTCATCTTGCCAGCCTGCCTCAAATACTCTTCCCTCAAAGACGTTTCCATGCCAATGACCCATGCAGAACATACTGAAATACTGTATCTACTTCTTCTTTTCTTAATATCAGAATCTAAGTCTGTCCTGTGTGCTCTATAAAGGACTGGCACAGAAAACATCAAAATGAATGAATGCAGTACAGGGTTTCCTGCAGGAAAAAGTCTTGACCAGGGGGGATGTCATGGCGAAAATTTTTGATAATTAATTAATTAATTCGAGTAATTAATTCACTTCATTTTTAATATTAATTCTTATTTTTGCCCTATAAAAACACATGAATGTGCCCACAATTCGTGCACAGATGATGCACTATGCATGTACACTCTTTTCACAGCTTTCAAACAAAAAAATCCGCTTGGAAATCCGTTCAGGCATTCAGGAGATACCAGCCCTTATGTTTTCTTCAAAGATAGGGTTGGTATGGGGGTTAAACATGCAATTTCGCGATCGCGATCATGCCTAGTACATTGTTGGAGGTCCAAAAAGTTTTTTTGAAAAAAAAAATTTTTGAAAATTTTTTTTTTTTTTTTTTTTTTTTTTAGACCCTTGGGGGGGCGGGGGGGTTTTCTGGCCGGGCGGGGCGCCTGGCCTGTAAAGTGCTGCAGGAAACCCTGCAGTATGAAGCAGGTCCTAATAAAGTTACCATATAGTCTAGTAAATCTAGGGAATAAATACACTCAGGTTGGACAAAATTTTATTATTTAGTTTTTCAACTGATTCAGACAGGAAATTAGGTCTACTAGCCAGGGTAAAACATCTACCCTGATCTGCTCACTGCAAATACCCACAGTGGCCAAATCAAGTTGGGCTCCCATCGACTTTCTATACAGGAGGAAAATACCCAGAAAAATAATCTGCTTTAAGTAGGATGTGAGGGGTCTAACTAGGGGTTTGTCATGATGCTGAATCCATTGCAAGCATTTGTTTTGCACAAAAAAACATTCCTTGGGCTAAAAATGGCCCCAGAAAATGATGGTTTAGTGATGAAAAGTGATGAGTCATCACCTTTTGTGGGCGTTTTCTGGGGCCAATGAATGTTTTTTGTGCAAAACAAATGCTTGCAATGGATTCAGCATCATGACAAACCCCTAGTTAGACCCCTTACATAATACAATTTTGTCCAACCTCTGCCTTATATTTACTGGACTAATAGCCTAATATGCAGAGATGGGCACAAAATCCCCCAAAAAAGTATTTGAAATCCAAATAAAAAATATTATGTGAAATACTTACCAGGATACTGTTACCAGGATAGTATATTTGTGACAGTATCCTGGTCAGTATTATTAGACAAAGTTATGACCAAGTATTTTTTGATTTCTTTCTTATTTTTAAATACTTTGTTGTATTTTGTGTCCATCTCTGCCTAATGGACATACATGTCCATTGTTGTGACGTATCGGAAATATAGCAAACAACAAACGGTGAAACGGTTAACCATGAACATTTTCCTTTCTGTTCTGTTGTCACGGTCTTGTGGCCCCCGACTTCAATTGATTTTTACAATTGTGGCCCACTGCCTAATCTAGTTGAATACCCCTGCTCTATGTATCTGCCATGTGCAACTTCAAAGCCTACAAGCCAAACAGAAATGTAATTGTCAACGGCAAAAACACAATTAAATTGTTAATTGCAATTATTTGAATGACAATTAATCGTCACTATTCTTTTAATGTTTATTTTTTATTTTTTTCTTCAGAGAGCAAAAGTGGCGTGGAGACCAAAACCATTGCGGCGGACTTCAGTGCGGTAAACATCTACCCCAACATCGAAGCTGGCCTTGCAGGCCTGGAGATTGGTGTGCTGGGTAAGCATCGCTGTTGGGCAACGATACGCTGAGAGCAGCTGTTGTGAATTTAGTTCTGTGGTTTCCCAACTAGTGGTCCGGGGACCACCAGTGGTCCTTGAGGGGGCTTCTAGGTGGTCCCCAGCTGAATGGTGGTACAGGAGGAGTACAGTAGGACAGAGCCACTGCGGTGGGGGCTCCTCCACACAATGGGGTTCAGGGTTCCCACGGTCATGAAATTCCTGGAAATATTTTGAAATTAGAAAAATATTTTTCCATTACTGGAAAAGTTTTGGAATTTATCAAGGGTTCTGGAAGGTCCTGGAAAAAATAGCTATGCATTGTCTTTGGTTATTGATTTTGTTAATACCTCTGAAATGACAAATTAAACATTGGCCAAATTGTCAAATATTAGAGGCAGAAATTGTGAAAATAGCTGATGTTGCGAGGCGTTGTGAGCATGTAGATCTGCTATTTTCACAATAGAACTTCTACTCTCACAAAATTCCTCTACTCTTAGTGCTCGTCAGGGTGAGGGGGTCCCCAGTTAAAATATGATTATTTCGGGGGTCACGGCCTGAAAGGTTGAGAACCACTGCCATACACTACCTGTCTTTGGGCATTGCACATAGGAGTAAGCGACTCGTTATTGAGCTGAATTATTGTTATATAGTCCTGGAAATTGGGTTAAATATTCTGGAAAAGTTTTGGAAAGGTTTTGGAAATTAATTGGTAAAAATGTGTGAGAACCCTGGGGGTTCAATAGCAGTGACGAGTGACATGACTAAAGTGGTACAAATAACCTGCTGCTCTACATTATAAACCGTAATATAAAATAAATAATAAGTAGGCCTAGACACTACAGAGGGTTCGGGCACAGAGGCTACAATGTCGCCTGACAGCGTTGTGGGATTGCGTCCCGATTCCGAAGGCCTTTCCTGCTTGTCTCTCCATCTCTCTCTCCCTTGATTGATTGACTGAAGAATTTATTAGAAGGTTGCCGTTTCATGACAGTACAAATCACTGGTACAAGGTCAACTAAAAGGAGATCCTAGTAAGCTTTTTGGCTTATTTACACAGGAACCACTTCATGTATCTCATATAACATTGAAAGACAGACGGATAGAACACAGTACTTTGCATAGGATAACATCAATATTACAAAAGTTATAATTATAAATGTATAAATTATAAAAACACGGTTTGCCTACCGTGCTATCAATAAAGGCACAAAAATACCAAAACAAATTAATTACTGAAAAGAAAGCACTTCAGTATATTCCTCTGTTTGTTAGTTTTCCTTTTCTTTTTTTTTATTCATTAAAAAACTCAAATAAGCTCACCTAGATGTCTTAGAACATTTGCTGCCCTCTTAAGGTCATAGAGAGGAATGACACTTGATGCCAAATGTTTTCCATTCGTTTTGTAGCTGTATATATTCTAGGATTTTGAATGTCATTAAGTTCTCTATTTGTCAACAGTGAACAATGTTGGAATCTCCTATTCCTATCCGGAATTCTTCCTTGACGTCCCAAATCTGGACACAGTAAGTTGGATAGAATGTGTTGCTCTCACTAATGGTTCATATTTACATACAGTATGAAGAGCTTCATTACAAAACTAAATCCAACAAAGCAACATATCGTCATTGTCGGATGGAAACCTTGTATGTCCAAAACCGTTCGTTTCGTATTTATCATCTAAAAAATTTGCTAAACTATTGAAAACAGCCGATCTACAAGCACACAACGCCTCGCACCGCGAGGCGTTGTGTGCTTGTAGATCGGCTGTTTTCACTATTTTGTGCGACGGCTTTATATGATGAAGCAGGGCTTTACTTTGCGAAATAACGTACAGATTTGAAACTTGGAGATACAAGGTTTCCACCCGACAACGACGATATATTTTACTTTTTTGTTAAAATTTAAGCTGCTGACGTGTTATAAAAACAATACACTCTTGGAGATGATATAACACTATAACACAGCTACACACACTCACACACATGCGCACACACGCATGCACGCACACACATCATAAAAATATATTAAAATCCTAAAAAGATATATATTCAGTGCTTTCTTATAGCTTATGACAAAGCATGGACGTGACCCTTTGTGTTGACAGGGTTCCCACGGTCATGACATTCCTGGAAATATTTTGAAAAGTACTGGAAAAGTTTTGGAATTGATCAAGGGTCCTTGAAGGTCCTGGAAAAAAATAGCCATTGTCTTTTGGTTTATTGTATCTGGTTATTATTTTGTTAATACCTCTGAAATGGCAAATTAAACATTGGCCAAATTGTCAAATATTCGAGGCAGAAATTGTGAAAATAGCAGATCTACATGCTCACAACGCCTCACGTTGCGAGGTGTTGTGAGCATGTAGATCTGCTATTTTCACAATAAAACCGTGTTGTACAAAATTCCTCAACTCTTAGTGCTCGTCAGTGTCCGGGTCCCCAGTTAAAACATGATTATTTTGGGGGTCACGGCCTGAAAAGGTTGAGAACCACTGGCATACCCTACCTGTCTTTGGGCATTGCGCATAGGAGTAAGCGACTTGTTATTGAGCTGAATTATTGTTATATAGTCCTGGAAATTGGGTTAAATATTCTGGAAACGTTTTGGAAATTAATTGGTAAGGATGTGTGGGAACCCTGTGTTGATTTAACTCAGTGTAAAAGAGTTAAACACTACTTTTCAGTATTTCAAGTTAAATAGTAGGACTCCCACACTTAATGAAATGCTCCAAACTCAGATGTATTTGCGCACAGTTAATGTTTTACTATTGGTCTTCATCATAACCATGTTATGGTCTTATCTCACCTCCCTATTCTTTGTCAAATTGAAAAACAGACTATTGTTCTATGATGTGCATTTAGGTGATATTTACATACAGTAACTACCAGAACCTCTCTGTCGTTTGCAATGCAGCTCTTTTCATCTCTAGCCTAGTTTGTCTAAGAAGTGATGTGGTTTCTGTTTATCTGCTGTTTATGTTGTATAGTGTTAAATTTGAAAAATGACGAAAAATGTTTGTCGCCCTTTTTCATTGATGAAAGCTAAATAATAATAAATAAAAAACAATAGTAATAAATTGTAGACAAATATAACTACCGGTAAATGAAGTTTTATTAAAAAAGAGTCTGACTAAAACTAAATCAAAATTTGCTGTCAAAATGAACTCTGATGTTGTGTTTTTTTTTCTTTTTCTGCAGTTCATCGACCAGATGATCAACATTAACATCACATCGGTGTGCCAGGTGAGTGCTCTGACTACATGTGTCCAGCAGGGGTCATCGCCACGCTGGCTTGTGGTGGACATATTTTTGTCAAAATTCAATTTTTGCCACTGGTATGCAAAATGAGTAAAACAACTTACCAGAAACACATAAGAGACAGCCCTTGAGTGACCAAAACGGGTATCAGAGCGTGTTCAACGGGTCCATTTGGTTCCATTTGTACACTGTCAGAGTTGAGGGTATCTTTGCGAATAAAACATTTGAGAAGCACTAGTACTAGTGGACTCCTAGTATGCCATAGATGTCGTAGTAAATCAGTGTCCTCTATATTCTTAAGAAATATGGATGTGACAATATAGCTAGCAGTGACAAGCTCACAACACGTTGTGAGCTTGTAGATCGGCTATTTTCAGCATTCGACCCACGGTTGACCAAATCAGCGACTGCCTATAAGTCTGAAGGTTCATCAGTCCGAATTTAGTTAGGGTTACTGAGGTTAGGGTTAGGGTTAGAGTTAGGCATAGTATTCTTAACAAATTTGGACTAATGAACCTTCAAACTTTAGATTTAGATGCCTAAAATCATATGATATTTAGGCGACTAAAACTAGACAAAAGAAAAATCACATTACTAAAATATGACTAAAACTAATTTAATGTCATTGCAAAGGCACTGAATGTTCCTAAAAGTACAGTTTATAGCATAGTTCACAAGTTAAAAGTCAAAGGAACAATAGCTACACTAATGAACCTAATTTTCAGAGGGGGTTGAATCATTTCGATCACAACTGTATGTACTCTCCTGTCCTGCTACAGTTCATTGTTGCTCATGCTGTGCCTTTCTCTCTGTCCTTCTCCAGATGACTCGTATCGTTCTGCCCGGAATGGTGGAGAGGTGAGCAACTGTAACATCTAACTATCTTCTACACAAGTGGTTCTCAAACTCTTTTATGTCCGGGACCCCAAAATGATATCTATTTGGCTGTGGACCCCATCTTAACCCATTTAGAACGGGTACACATTATTGTGTATCATTATTTTATGCTTTAACTATTGAAAAATAGCAGATATACAAGCGCGCTGCAAGCTTGTATATCTGCTATTTTTCACTGGTTAAAGCCTAAATGGGTTAAAGATCTGCAGAAATGTTCCTGATTTTACGAAAATAGCACATCTACACGGCACGCTCATAGTGAGGCACTTATGAGCCGCTATTTTTTAATAGCCAAAGTATAAAATATGATTAAAGTGGTTGAAATTATTCTGACTTTAGCTGGGGACACCTGGCACCTCCCCAAGGACCCCCGGGGGCAGGGCTCCAGGGTGCGACCTATTAAGTCGCATATGCGACTTAATTTCATAAAGTGCGAGTTAAAATGTAACCAGGTCGCGCTGGTGCGAGTTGGAAAAAAAGAGGGGAAAAAAAGAAAAAAGAAAATCCTCAATCGAAGATCGCCTGACGCCTCTCTCTCTCTCTCTCTCTCTCTCTCTCGCTCCGTCTCTCTCTCTCCCTGGCTGCCTGCCTGCAGAGGCTATGCTCGGCCCCTCCCCTTCTCTTTCTCTTTCACTCACATATACAGTACTACACACACACTTTATCGTTGGTCCGGTGGTGGCTGGTGGGTCACACGCAGACAGACAGACAGACAGACAGACAGACAGACAGACAGACAGACAGACAGACAGACAGACAGACTCTCTCTCTCTCTCTCTCTCTCGCTCACATTGGATAGATATCACATATACTAACCTTTCTTTGTATAACCGTGCTTTTTTCTGTTGTCATCGTGGATCGTGGATGTTTCCACCGTTGGTTACATTAACCTACTGTTACGTTAAAACAGCTGTGTGACTCGTTAAGTTCCTCAGTGCCCAAAATGCGCTTCTCACTTCATAGCCAATTAGCTCAAATGAACGGCAGCTGTAAACTTTTCTGTCTCGGTGTCTCGTGTGTGTGTGTGTGTGTGTGTGTGTGTCTTTGGTGTAGCGCGTGTGTGTGTGTGTGTGTGTGTGTGTGTGTGTGTGTGTGTGTGTGTGTGTGTGTGTGTGTGTGTGTGTGTGTGTGTGTGTGTGTGTGTGTGTGTGTGTGTGTGTGTGTGTGTCTCCAAGTGAACGTTTTCTGTTGATATCAAGCAGCTTACTTCCCAGTATCTCACTCTAAAACCATAAGGACAATTTTATTTTTCCATCGTGCATGAAAGCAGGCCTATTGCATTTAGTCTACGTTGTGCAAGTTTAAAGTCATAGTTCTATATTGCATTTGTTAGCGGAGATATTCGTAAATCTTTCTTGAATTAATGTCTTTAGTTTGCAAATATTAACTTGAAGCAAAAATACATAAAAACTAGGCTACAGCTTTTTTTTTACTTATCATGAGACATATTGTTATCGGGGTATTCAACAACATTATATTGAATATCAAAGGCTTTCCTAATATCACACAGCCTTAGTGCTGACCTATTTTTACTGCTGCTCATGCAGAGAAACCTAAAGTTCAGATTAAAATATTTAGCAAATATCAAGTTTGGGTCATTGTCAATCTTTACATCAAGGCAAATTGAAATGGCTTATGGTATGGAAATGAACACAACTGTCATCAGTATAATAAGGCTATGTATTAATACCACGCTAATACGCTATACAAAGAAAAATATGGTGCTACCTAATTTCTGATGGTGCTACTTAATTAAAACGTAGGTGGCACCAGTGCTACCTGTGAAAAAGTTAGTCTGGAGCCCTGCCCGGGGGTCCCCTGACCCCACTTTGAGAACCAATGAGCCACACAAATACAGATGCACACATAATGTTAGGAGTTAGGACACAAGTCGTCATGAGAATCATTTGGTACACTGCTTTACAGTGTTTCATAACAAGACTTGTAGAAATCAGAAAAATAGTTAATTCCGTGTTGTCATACTACTGCTTCACACAAAGTGTGAAGGTGCTGATTCTGCTCATGCGAGCTTTGCAAAGGGTTCAGGGTTCAAGGTTCAGGGTTCAAGTTTATTGGTCTCCCTCAGGAGAAATTTGTCTTGGAGACAGAGCCACATCTGCATTGTACACAAAAACACTTAAGACAAAAAAGACAGATACCAACAACCAGAAAAAGACACACTGCACCCACACCTAACGTACATTGCCTCTACTCAATCTATCGTTTAACATTTGAATTGACATAGGAACAAATGAGTGCTTATATCTATTGTAATGGCATTCTGGAGTTCTATATCTTCTGCCAGATGGCAATACATGCAGGGGGTCAGACACTATGTTTCGAGCTTGTCTTAACACTCCTTGTTCATAGATGGCCTGGGGGGTGATCGGGGGGGATACCCATGATCTTCCCTGCCGTATTTGCTAGCCTAGCTATTTGAGACGTATACTTAATTAACAGTCAGGTTACTAAACCAGCTAGACATACCATATCTCAGAATGGATTCTATACTAGCCCTGTAGAAAGTCAACATAATATTCACGGTGACTCGCGCGCTACCACCCGCTCGGCGGGTCGCCTGAGACGGCGCGCCTCCGTCGCATTTGTTGGAATGTCGGTCTTCCATGTTTTCTCAGTCTTGCATTCAGCCAATGAGAACGCAGGGCTTGCCCCCCACACCCCCACGGTTGTGTTTAGGTTGTAAGGCAAAAACTAGCACGCGACAGAGACGATAACCTTGGGCCTAGGATTGCTATGAAAGTAACTGATGGTTCCTTGGTGGTGTTTTCAGGAAGAAGGGAGCCATCCTCAACATCTCCTCTGGAAGCGGAATGTATCCTGTTCCTCTGCTCACCGTCTACTCTGCGTCCAAGGCAAGAAGGACCCTCTGACTGACATGGATGCATTCTTCTCATAGAGCCGTCTCCACTGGCTTAAAATATCTCAAAACAAACATGTTCCAATAACACTGGAATTCTTCAACAAACTAAATGTTTTGTTGTGCATATTTTGTGAATCATATGGCATTAGTTGGTAATTGGGTATATGCATATACGCCATTTTGTTCTACTTCCGGGTGTCTTTCAACTTCCTTCATAGGTGTTACTGATGATACTAATTTAGGCTCTGTTTGATTTATTGTACAGTGGTTCTTTAATTTCAAGGACCCCATAAACTCTGTACAAATGGAATCAACAAATGGAAGCAAATGGACCCTTGCGGGTCCATTTGCTTCCATTTGTACACTCTCAGAGTTACACACCTGTATGGGGACATTTGGAACCCACTCAAGGACACTTTGAGACCCACTGGTTTAGCAGAGTGTTTCCAATGAGCCAACATTCACAATATCAGCACCCTGACTCTGTTTGACCAGAATGGAACAGAGCCTTCATTAGTATCATCAGAAACACCTGTGAAGGAAGTCGAAAGACACCCGGAAGTAGAACAAATGGCGTAGGTGCATATAGCCTATTGTCTGCCCTCCAGCGACATGTTGCATTTATGATGGTAATATAATTAACCTTGTGTTGGTTTTGGATACTTTTATTTTGTCTAGGCATTTGTGGACTTCTTTTCGCGAGGGCTCGATGCTGAATACAGGAAGAAGGGCGTTATAATCCAGGTATGACCTGCACCAACAACTTGGTGACGGCTGGGTGTCTTGTGGTTGCAGAAGAAATGGTTTTGGTTTTAGCCTGAAAGTCATTATTATATAAATATTTTAACAAGTTGTATTAAATGCAGGGTTCCCACGGTCATGCAATTCCTGGAAATATTTTGAAATTAGAAAAATATTTTTCCTGTACTGGAACAGTTTTGGAATTGGTCAAGGGTCCTGGAAGGTCCTGGCATAATAGCTATGCATTGTTTTTGGTTATTGATTTTGTTAATACCTCTGAAATGACAAATCAAACATTGGCCAAATTGTCAAATATTAGAGGCAGAAATTGTGAAAATAGCAGATCTACATGCTCACAATGCCTCGTTGCGAGGCGTTGTGAGCATGTAGATCGGCTATTTTCACAATAAAACCGTGTTATACAAAATTCCTGAACTCTTAGTGCTCGTCAGGGTGCCCGGGCTCCCCAGTTCAAATATGATTATTTGGGGGGTCACGGCCTGAAAAGGTTGAGAACCACTGGCATACACTACCTGTCTTTGGTCATAGGAGTAAGCGACTCGTTATTGAGCTGAATTATTGTTATATAGTCCTGGAAATCGGGTTAAATATTCTGGGAAAGTTTTGGAAAGGTTTTGGAAATTAATTGGTAAAGACGTGTGGGAACCCTGTAAATGGCAAACATTAACAAATCAACCAAGTGTAAAATCTGCCATTATGATGCAATCAAGGCCTGGAAAATACACTTGTGTATTGTTGTGTTGTACCAATCAAACTGGGTGTTCTTCCTTGTTGCCAGAGTGTCCTGCCGTTCTTCGTAGCCACCAAGCTGAGTAAGATCAGGCGGCCCACGCTGGACAAGCCCAGCCCAGAGCGCTACGTGGCGGCAGAGCTCCGCACCGTGGGCCTCCAGAGCCAGACCAACGGATACCTGCCCCACGCCGTCATGGTGAGGAATAGAACCGCCCCCTCGTCACAGACTCTTCTCCCCCCTCCTGGCCCCCAAACTGTGGAATAAACTCCCCAGTGCAATAAGAACTGCAGACTGACTCCCTAGCTTCCACCGTAGTCTGAAGACCCACCTCTTCAGAATCTACCTAAGCCCATAGCACTTACCGTTAGGGCATTCGCCAAATATTCGAATATCAAAGTCACTATTCGACGTTGTTCACCGAAGTCGAATATTCGCTTATTTTCATTGTTTTCTCTTTAAAAAAGATATAGTTTATAAAGCTTGGCTAGATAGGAAGTCATAAGAATGTCTTGTCAATTCCCCTGGTGGATGAATTTGTTAATGCTCTTTACCAGGGGTTTTCAAACCTTTTTAGGCTGTGACCCCCAAAATAAACATATATGAACTGGGGACCCCACCCTGACAAGCACTCGGTTCCACAGATAAATATTGGGAAAATAGCAGATCTACATGCTCACAACGCCTCGCAACGCGAGGTGTTGTGAGCATGTAGATCTGCTATTTTCACAATGTCCGTCTCTTGCTTACTTAATATTTGCCAGTTTGGCCAGTCCTATCGAATATTCGACTATTCGAATACTTTGAGCTCGAATAATTCGAATACTAAAAATCACTATTCGTGAATGCCCTACTTAGCGTAGTACTTGCCCACCCTCAATGACTATACCATACGTGTACATGTTATATTGATGTATTACCTTGCTTATTGTAAATCGCTCTGGATTAAGAGCCCTCTGCTAAATTGTAATATGTGCAGTAGGGGTGGAATCATAGATTAACTGCGATGCGGACAGGGACGATTATGTATCGCTTCACAAATGACCAAAATAATTATTGGAATCGAGATGCATCTGTGATTTATAATCGGATCGTAGCCCTCTGAATCCGCTTGGAATCGTCAGGTACCTCTAGAGATTTCCGCCCCTAGTGTGCAGCACAACGTAATGCATATGGCCGGACCGCCGGAATGTATATAGGGCTGACGTAGTTATTGCATGTTTTGTAATAATAATCAAAACATAAAAAGTAGAGTTCGTTTTTTTTAATAATTGTAGTGGAGTAAAAAGTACAATATTTGCCTCTGAGATGTAGTGGAGTCGAAGTAAAAGTACAGAAAATTGGAAATACTCCAGTAAAGTACCTCAGAATCGTACTCAAAGGAGTAGTTCACCTAACCTCGCAAGCCATCCCGAGTTACATCATCACCAATGTGCTTCCTTTCTCGGTCTGGTGTCTCTCCCATCAAGCCTCTTTATTAGAACTTGGGTTTCTAATGTCCAATCAAAAGTTCACAAATCGCGAATAAAAGCTGCATTAAGTGAAGTTTTATCTGAAATCAACGGCATCTCATAACTTAAAAACGAACAACATTTTGCACCTTTGGAATTTCTGTCTGGAAAAGACGTATTTGATGTTCTCCCGACGATGTGCTGATGACTACTGACTGGACCTGTCAGTCAAAGTGAGTAACTACGTCATCGCGTAATGCGTTGTCTATGGAGGACTCCCAGACTCCCTGGCTGTTGCGAGGCTTTAGTTCACCCCCATCCAGAATCAATGGGGGTACATTTATTTTTGTCTTAGTAATGTGACAAAACCAAAAAGTATTATTGACCTCAAGTCTTTATGGGGTGAGTAATCAATAGATTAAAAAAAATATATTTTGGGGATGAACTACTCCTTTAAGTACAGTACTTGAGTAAATGTACTACTTTACGCCACTGAGCTGCCGTTGTGTGTTCCTCTTCCAGGGCTGGGTGACCACGGCTCTGCTCCCAGCCTCTCTGGTCACCAGCTACGTGATGGGCCTGCACCTGTCCATGCGCGCACGCTACCTCAAGAAGCAGAAGCAGGGTTAGAGGAGCAGGGACCACCACCACGCAGGGACCAGGGACCACCACCACGCAGGGACCATTACCAAAACTAACCAAACCAAACCATGGGAATGAATGGAAACCAGCTTGTATCTTCATGGACCCTGAGCGGAACGCAGAGATGTGAAGAAGAGCTCCAATCCATTAACCCATTTAGGCCTAGGATTATTGACTGCTTTAACCATTGAAAAATAGCAGATATACAAGCTCACAGCGCGGCACCGAGTGCCGCGCTGCGAGCTTGTAGATCTGCTATTTTTGAAAAATCATGATTTTTTTTTGCAAGTCTTAGAATATATCTATTTAAAAGCGAACATTTGTAACTCAAATATCTGCTTCTGGGGGGGTCCCTGGAACAACATATTTTGAGATGGGGGTCCGTGGCCAAATACCTGTAATTTTGGGGGTCCTTGACATGATAAAGTTTGAGAACCACTGATTTAGAGGAAGGATTTAGAAGTCGGGTCAAAGATCGGGTCAAAGATATCCATAGACTTGCACACATTTTCACGATTTTTCAAAAATAGCAGATCTACAAGCTCGCAGCGCGGCACTCGGTGCCGCGCTGTGAGCTTGTATATCTGCTATTTTTCAATGGTTAAGGCATAAAATAGTTGCTAAAGTGGTTAAAATCTAACGCGACTCGGGCGCGTTCCAGGTATTTGAGTGTTAAGACCTGCAGCCTACAACTCTACAATTGTCTTCTAAATCCTTTTAAGGTTCTTGAAAAACGTATGTTTCTATGATCAGTGGTTCTCAAACATCTTCATGTCAAGGACCCCCATAATTATATGTATTTGGCCGCTGACCCCCATCTCAAAATGGTCTCTTCCAGCGACCCCCCATAAGCCATAAGCAAAGATTTGAGTTGCAAAAGTTTGATTTAAAAATATATATATTCAAAGATTTGCTAAAGTGTTCATGATAAAAAAAAAATAGCAGATCTACAAGCTCATAGAGCAGCACTCGGTGCTGCGCTATGGGCTTGTATAATGTATATATGCTATTTTGGATAGCATAAGTATAAAATAATGGTTAAAGTGGTTAACATCTAAAGTGACACAGATGCTTTCCTACCCTAACCTCGACCTCACAGAAACTATGCCCCCAAACCACTCCCACCAGCGTGAAACACCTTCGGTGAATGTAGCCAATGTAAAATTGGCAATTCTTACGGCAAAGATATTTAGGGCCCTATTTTCGTCCGTGCCTTGCCCCTTATCCCTAAACCTCTTTGTATTTTTACTATTTTGAAAAACATTTTTAAATAGTTCAAATGGCGACTATTTGAAGTATTTAAAAATGTTTTTCAAAATAAGGGGCAAGGCTTGGACGAAAATGTATCTCCCTGTGTATAGAATGAAAGTGTCAGGCCTAGTAGAGTACCCTGGGGGACTCCGCTCAACTAAGTATAGGGTTCAAGTTGAACAACTTTATGGCACAGAGCACTAAAACTGTAACCTTCAAAAAGATAAAGGAAAAAAAAACGACATAAAACACTGCTTTAAAGATGTGATGCAAGTAAATTATATGAATGACGACATCGGGTTGGTTTAGGATTAGGGGTGTGTGTGTGTGTGTGTGTGTGTGTGTGTGTGTGTGTTTGTGTGTATGTGAGAGAGGGTGTGTGAGTTGGTCTGTGATATACTGTAGGAATTATTGACTTGATTATTTTTTGGAGCTGAATTCTCTTTATGTTTAGAAGTAACCGACCTGTTAACAAGATTTAATTGAGTTTACAATGTTTGTAAATGGGTCCAGGCACCGTACTTGATGGCAAATGGTACCTTTCATAATAATAATAATTTCTCTACACATTACAGCAGGGGTCTTCAACAGGGGGTCCAGGACCCCTAGGGGGTCCTCAGAGTTACTACAGTGGGTCCTCCAAATCTTCCAATCCTTTTTATATTAACAACTTGAACCCTTGTGTCCATAGTCTGTGTAATGTAGCCAAAAATAGCAGATCTACAAGCTCACAACGCCTCGCGCTGCGAGGCGTTGTGAGCTTGTAGATCGGCTACTTTCGGCAAAGAAGTTTGAAAAGAGCAGACTAAGTACAGAGTGAAAGGTCAAGTTTAGTAAGTATTGACGGTTCAAGTGGTTAAATATCTGAAAACACAAATTGACATGAATCCAAAATACACAGATGATCGTGCTATCAAACGATTAAACTAAATGGAATCTATGAACAGGTTGTGGGGTCCCTGCTTCATCTCTCTCTCAACTAAGGGGTCCTTGGCCTGAAAACGTTGAAGACCCCTGCATTACAGCCTTCCTTTGGATAAACCATTAACCACATTATGAACCCTTGTGTCATAACAGGCGATTACTTGGCTAAGGTAGCAGACCACGACCCTGTGAGCAAGTAGATCTGCCATGTTCAGTAAAGAGGTCTTGTGTAGAGAGGGGACCAAGAGCTATGTTTTCATGCCTTATTTATTCCTAAACTTCTTTGCCTCATTTTACTATTTTGAAAAACAATATAAAATACTTCAAATGGACGATCTACGTCGACACGTTGTGAACTTGTAGAATTGGAATATTCAAAACAAAGCAAACAAAAAAAATCGAAATGGTAAAAAATGGCAAGAGAGTTTAGGGGTAAGGGGTAGTAGAACTGTGGTTGATGAGCTATATAGGGTTTAAGTGGTTTGTTTTAACTTACAAATATTTCAGTTGGAACTGTTTGTTTTTCTGTTTGGGTCCACGTATACACCCTGTTGATAGACTACTGTATACCGTTGCTGTCGGGCAGACGACATCGGGTTGGTTTAGGATTAGGGGTGTGTGTGTGTGTGTGTGTGTGTGTGTGTGTGTGTTTGTGTGTATGTGAGAGAGGGTGTGTGAGTTGGTCTGTGATATACTGTAGGAATTATTGACTTGATTATTTTTTGGAGCTGAATTCTCTTTATGTTTAGAAGTAACCGACCTGTTAACAAGATTTAATTGAGTTTACAATGTTTGTAAATGGGTCCAGGCACCGTACTTGATGGCAAATGGTACCTTTCATAATAATAATAATTTCTCTACACATTACAGCAGGGGTCTTCAACAGGGGGTCCAGGACCCCTAGGGGGTCCTCAGAGTTACTACAGTGGGTCCTCCAAATCTTCCAATCCTTTTTATATTAACAACTTGAACCCTTGTGTCCATAGTCTGTGTAATGTAGCCAAAAATAGCAGATCTACAAGCTCACAACGCCTCGCGCTGCGAGGCGTTGTGAGCTTGTAGATCGGCTACTTTCGGCAAAGAAGTTTGAAAAGAGCAGACTAAGTACAGAGTGAAAGGTCAAGTTTAGTAAGTATTGACGGTTCAAGTGGTTAAATATCTGAAAACACAAATTGACATGAATCCAAAATACACAGATGATCGTGCTATCAAACGATTAAACTAAATGGAATCTATGAACAGGTTGTGGGGGTCCCTGCTTCATCTCTCTCTCAACTAAGGGGTCCTTGGCCTGAAAACGTTGAAGACCCCTGCATTACAGCCTTCCTTTGGATAAACCATTAACCACATTATGAACCCTTGTGTCATAACAGGCGATTACTTGGCTAAGGTAGCAGACCACGACCCTGTGAGCAAGTAGATCTGCCATGTTCAGTAAAGAGGTCTTGTGTAGAGAGGGGACCAAGAGCTATGTTTTCATGCCTTATTTATTCCTAAACTTCTTTGCCTCATTTTACTATTTTGAAAAACAATATAAAATACTTCAAATGGACGATCTACGTCGACACGTTGTGAACTTGTAGAATTGGAATATTCAAAACAAAGCAAACAAAAAAAATCGAAATGGTAAAAAATGGCAAGAGAGTTTAGGGGTAAGGGGTAGTAGAACTGTGGTTGATGAGCTATATAGGGTTTAAGTGGTTTGTTTTAACTTACAAATATTTCAGTTGGAACTGTTTGTTTTTCTGTTTGGGTCCACGTATACACCCTGTTGATAGACTACTGTATACCGTTGCTGTCGGGCAGAATCCTCTTTCCATATTTCATTTTTTTCCCCCCCTTAAATGAATGCCCTTCTTGATCATACTATAGCATCACACAAAAGTAGAATATCTGCAAGCTTGTAGATAGGGCTGTCATGATATGACATTTTACATGACGATTAATTGTCACTCAAATAATTGGCGATTAACGATTTAATTGTGTTTTTGTCGTTGATAATTACATTTCTGTTTGGCTTTTAGGCTTTGAAGTTGTACATGGCAGATATGACACATAACCTAAATATACAAAGAAATTACTGACATATTTGACAACTTACTTAAAAAAAATAACTTTGATAGTGGAAATATCAGATCTACAAGCTCACAACGCGTCGCGATGCGACGCGTTGTGAGCTTGTAGATCTGCTATTTCCACTATTTCAGACATTTTTCAACATTCACGATTATGACGATTATGACAAAATAATTGCGATAATGTCAAATAATCACGATTAGACGATTATGTAATAATTGTGACAGCCCTACTTGTAGATCTCACTATTGATGCTTTTGAATTTGTATCCATTTTTGGACAACATACAGTATGAGGTTTCCACCCGACAGAGACGATGCACTATAGATAGGAAGGATTTCAATATCACTTGAGGTGTTTTGTGTGAGTGTGCGCATATGTCATTAATGTATGTTGATTTACACTGCGTCTGCTCAAATACTGTATTGAGTACGTTGATATTGATATGAGTGCTACAGTGTACTGCATATGATGCCTGTACGTCATTCATCTCTGAGTCTTGTCGTGCAGCTCATCAATAAATATGCTTTTCAAATAATTGTTTTCATCATCTGTTTGTGACACATCAAGACACCTGTCTTATTTGCACTGTATTTGATATTATGAGTCTAGACCATATGAATGCTGAAATGCTGATCTTTATTGACTGAATACTTTATTATAGTTTGCAAAAAGTACAGAGGTATGTGGCCATATGTATTCAATATACATACAGCAGAGACATAGCCTACAAGACTGCAAGAAATCATCAATACTAGCAGCAGTAAAAGTATATTTACAGAAAAAAGAAAGACAGTATGAGTAATTTATTTGGGGGAGCTAGAAGACTTCTCCAGGTCCAGTTGCAAATTGCAGAGAGGTGCCCTTTTATGGCGGTTAGAGATGAGTTCTCAACGGGCCTAAAAATGAAGGCCCGGCCATAACTGGGCCCTAACTGCGTGGGCCCGAGGCCCCGCCCAACTAGTAAGCATACATTTTAGGCCCTACCCGGCCCGAAAACGTCGGGTTGGGTCGGAGTAAAAGTAATGTAAATAATAATAAAACATCTATTTCTTTTCTCATTGAGCCCGAGGCAAGGCACCGCCCAACTAACTAGCATACATTTTAGGCCCTATATACCCTACGCTAAATGTCGGGTTGGGTTCGGGTATGGTCAGGTTTGGGCAGAATTTGAGAACTCAAATTGTAATACTAGAGTCACACTTTTGATAGCTGGTGGTAGGGCATTCCACATTTTTCTGGCATAATAGAATTCATCCCTATGTCTGTGCCTACTCTGCCTGTCTTCTACCCTGAGCAATAATAGCGTAATGAGCATGGGTTAGGTGAGTCCTAGGAGTGAGGTCTATATAGTCTGACTGAGGTGCATGCATAGTCAAAATGTCATTGGATGAGTGCTCCAGGCTTCCAGTTAGTGTCCTCAGTGCGTTCCTACTGACCCAACAAGGAGATCCTGCCCAACAATCATATTCTTTGGTTGACTTTCTTGATTACTTTTGTTGCCATTTTATCACCCAGATACTGTTGGTCGTTGGGCATTTGAGCCACAGATCACTGTTTGATAAGATTTAGCAGTGGTGTCAGTTCAGACAAAGCTAAGGTATGGCAACATGACTGGTGTCTTGCACGCGCGCGGACACCAGTCATGTTGCCATACCTTAGCAACAGGCATGATACATTTATTTTAAGTACATTTTATTGTTCCCCCCCCCCCCCTTTCTGCGGTTTCTTGGGCTGGATATGGCAGCCTGGAACGGTTGTTCAAGTGCAGCTAAACTTGGCATGTTAAAAACGTGCCACAATTAACAATAATGCATTGCACCTGTGCAGCTGACTTGCGGAACCTGGGAATATACCATTTTGTCAAGATGGGGAGAATATAATTAGGCTATAATACCTGAAGTGACCATTTTGTTAAATTTTGCATTTGCAGTTATTTTACTGTAATTTACCAACATAATAACCAGCGCAGATAGACAAAGAGACATTCATGGATTTATATTTAAAAGTAACTTTGATTTCCCCCCCTGGGTATGGCAGCTGCATACCCCTGCCATACCCAATTGACACCCCTGAGATTTAGCCTCTCAGACCCACTTCAAATATTTTGTACACAATTACCTGATGTATTTCTGTTGGTAGCCTACCATAGGAGAGATAACAGGCAAACCATGATCAAAATAAAACATACATTTTCCATTTGTGTAGACTTATTGTAAATTAAGTTATCCATCCATCTTCAACCGCTTATCCGGAATCGGGTCGCGGGGGTAACAGTTCCAGAGTTCCCTCTCCTGAGCAACTTCCTCCATTAAATTAAGTCATGCAGATTTTTTACCATAATTTTACTTTTGAGACAAACCAAATGGACCCTTCGGGCCCATGGTTTTATTTCACTCAAGAGTTAAAGATCACTTGTAGATCTATTTTCTACAAGCCCAGACCCCTGCATGGGGTACCTTGATCAACAAACAGGAATTGCATAATTGTCATATGGACAATATGGAAATCAACTCAAAGCCTGAATTTATCAAAGCCTACCATTATTTCATAATATCATTATTTAGCCTATGTTTTTTGTTTACAAGAACCAATAATTCAGACACAAACAAATAAAATGACATGTGGACAGCACATGATGTTCCACTTCTCACACAACTGCAACTCGAAACTCAAAACTGGTAAAAGACTAAGCTTATCCATACCCACCCCCCTCCCCCCAACCTAATGCTGTAAATATTTTGTATTTTTATTTCTGATTAATTTGTCTTTTTTGCATAGTTCTGTGAATAGTGTCTGTCATTGAATGTCTCAATGAATTGAGTAGGCTACAAAGGATCTAAACAAGCCATTACCAGTGAACTGTACTGTCTTATGCTTTTCCTACATGTTTGCAAACAGCTAATAATGTATTGGTATTCAATCAATGAAAAGCTTAGAGACCATGGCCAGTAAGTAACTGCACTGGTGTGTTGGCTCCCTCTGCTGGTGCATTTGTGTACATGTGTTGGAGGTTAACTTTGTGTTTACATTGAGTGATAAAGGAGTTCACCCCCAAAATACTTTTTGTCTCCACCAGCCGAAGGCAGGGGGAGAGTATGTTTTCGCCCCTGTCTGTCTGTCCGTCCGTCCGTCCGTCCGTCCTCCGAGTTTGTTACCTAGGAGTCTAACTGCTCAGAGGGAATGGGGTGTGTTTTTATATGGAAAACAATTGTGGTCGAGTAACCAGATAAATACTGAGAAACAGAGAATGAGGTGGGCGAAATCGATTGCCGACTGAAAAGAGGGCTTTAAATGGTACTGATGTGTGTTGTAATAGGAGATCTGTATGAAGACTGCTTGCACTATTTGTAACCTACTGTAACACGTAACAAAATATTCAAGATCCATTACCAACTTGTTTCATATCATTCTACTGGTGATAAGAGTCCTGTCAATAGATCAGTGGTTTTCAAACCTTTTTGACTCAGGGCACCCCTGTAAATAATATTTCCATTACACTATTACTTTTTTCAGAATCTTATTCTTATAGACCTATTATATTAGGCCTACGCTCCGTAAATATGCAAATCTTTTCCACCTGTGATACGGTATGTCACAGAGAAATACTTGTTTACATCAGAACTGACTGTACATAACTTGATACCAGCATCCCTATTCTGGAGGTTGGAAGGTTCACCAAAACATTTTTGGGGACGAGAGTGTGGCTAGATGGAAAAGAACTCATCAAGTACCGTAATTGCTGGACTATAAGCCGCACCTGAATATAAGCCGCACCAGCTAAATTTAGAACAAAAAACTAATGTTTACATATATAAGCCGCACCTGACTATAAGCCGCAGGTGTCCTCCCTGCTTCCTGCTAGAGCGCCCCTGGTGGCCGTTAGCTGTAAAAATCTATATATAAATCCTTGTTAAAGACCATTGTAAAACGAACTAATTGGCCGTTAGCTGTAAAAATCTTTATATAAGCCGCACCATTGTATAAGCCGCAGGGTTCAGAACATGGGAAAAAAAGCCACAGCTTATAGTCCGGCAAATACGGTACAGTGCAAATCAGGTCTGGATTACTAATCAGAGAGCTGGTTAAACTTACTGAAGTGATACTGATGAATTCCGAATATTATCAAATTATTCTGCGGCGGCACCCCCGGACTGGCATCACTTTGGGAAAACCTGCAATAGATATGTACATACTGTACTTACTGTACTTATACATACTGTATTGTACTTCACTTGTTTTCAGCCTCCCAGAGGAAACCCCGCTCCCAGACCATGAGACAAGCTCTGCACCAGGTTCGGTCTGGATCACTGCACCTGTGGTTTTCAACCAGTGGTCCTTGAGGGGGTTCCAGGTTAGCCTCGTAAACCAGCCTCCTCCAGAAATCTATGAAAATGTAGATTTCCGGGAGAGGCTGGTTCACTAGGCTATGGTTCCAGGTGGTCCCCAGCTAAACCTACCCCCAGGTTGACCTACTGTAGGTAACCAAATGGACCCTTGTAGATCTTTAACTCTTGGGAGTGTAAAATGAAACCAAATGGACCCGTCAAATTATTGTTAAACATCTGCATTACAAGAAGTCTACACAATTAGATAATGAAGTGACTTGTTCATTTGAATCAGCATTTGCCTGTTATCTCCTATTTTACCACATCAATACAGCATTGATGGAATTGTGGACAAAATCTTTATCCAACCGATGACAAAATAGTTATCCCAAGTTTGGGGTCTGAGAGGTTAAATCTCATCGAATGGTGGTCCGTTGCTTAAACGCCCAAAAGATTATGGACCTTGATATGAAAAAAGGTTGAAAACCTCTGCTGTAGTCAACCAGACTTATTTTTTCTGTAAACTTTTCTTTAACCCCAAAAGTCCATTGAATTCAATTAACCTTTTCTTTCCAGTTTCATGTGGCATCACCATGTGTAATAATGGTAAGACGGAATTCATCAGGACAGTACACATTTTTTTCCAGTGGATTCCTTGCAACTCGCGTCAGTACAACCATATTTGCAATTTCCCAGAATTGCACCTTTCTAGTTAACATGTTTTGATAACTTGGCGAATTGGGTTTGGCTGTTTTTCTGCCATGGAGTGGTAAACTCACTTCGCCAGTTATTGGTGAAAAAATGAATGCCTACAACAGGGGGCACGGGATGTCCTTGGCACAGTGGTTAGAGCTGTCGACTCACAGCTAGAAGGTCCTGGGTTCGATTCCCGCCGGGGGATGCTGTGGGCGCTGGGGGCGTGTTCCCTGGAGTTTGCATGTTCTCCCCGTGTCTCCTAGGGTAGATACCCTCACAAAAACATGCAGTAATCCTGGTCTCTATAATGCCTCCCCCTGGCCAGCCAAGGCGCCTGATGGAGGGTAAAGGAACTGGCTGGAATAACGTGTTCCTTCAACGCGCTACGTCCAAACCGGGGAAACCCCCACTGTCAGGTGAAAAGAAGCAACTTGGACTCCTCATGCATAGAAGGAAGCGTGAGGTCAGTCTGTTGTCTCCCCAGGCACGGCAAAAGGGAGAGCAGAGCCCAGGATTAGATAGGCAATTGGCACTGGGTGAAAATGGGTTACAAAATAGCAGGACAAAAATTATAGAAAATAAAAAGGAATGCCTACAATTAATCCAGAATCATGATGGAAAGGAACCTAGTTTGCCCCTCAAACAAAGAGTTAAACATCTGCATCAGCTTACAGGAACCCCAACTTTCAGCAACTGTCACTGGTCCCCTCAGGGCCATGGTTTTGTCTCGAGAGTGAGACTCAAAAGAGAAATGTGGTCTCCTCTCCGGGGACCCAAACCTACAAAAATACAGCACAGATGAATAGTTTTCTTATTTCTTCATGCAATGTTTTATCTTCTGACAGCCCTAAGTACACAGTATCTCTCTAAGGTACATAGAATCAGAATATACCTTGTTTAGTCAAGCAGATGTATCATCATAGTGGTGGATATGGGTGTGTCATAAACAAATTATCGTCACATGGTGGTTGCCCAAGGTAATCCAACCAAAGGCAAAGTTTGCATAGTGACCGAGTGATTAATTATACTGTACATTTCCATGGAGAACCCATCAAAAGAAAGGTGACAATGCTCATACAGTACAACAAGCAGTACAGTGAGGAGGGGAGGGAATGGTTAGAGGAGGTGAAGTAGAGAGTTCATCATTTGGAGGATTTGCTATCAGGAAGACAGTGACCGTCTGAAGAAGAGACTTCACCAAAACACCCGACTCAGAGATCTGAGACTCTCTGCTGGCATCCAAAAGGTGAGATCACTTTAACCTTGTGTCCATTAGAATTGTTGTTTTCAGACTAGAAAAATGTTTAGTTGTGTCAATGTTACATTCAGAGAACTGCACTCAAATCCAGACATTATGTTTTTATCTTCTGAACCAGTTACAGCGCACCCGCACAGCCTTAAGATGACCGAGATCGACACACAGGGAAATGGCACCAACTGCTCCTTCCCCTTCGTATCCTCAGAAGACGACACCATTCTGGCACTAGTAACTGCTGGGAACTCTATCAACCTCATCCTGGGTCTCCCCATCAACAGCTACGTTGTGTGGCTGATACTGAGTGGAGCTGGTGGGACGATAGCCTCAGAGTTCTTTTATTTCAACCTGACTGTTTCCATGATCATCTCTTCCCTGGTCTCTGTCTTTTACATAGCAGGGCTCTTCACGAACAACAATGTTTTAAGCTCTATTGCAGTCTTTGCTTTTTCTGGTCTTTACTATTTCTCTGGTCCATCATTCCAGTGTTGTATCTGTGTGGAGCGTTACATAGCGGTGGTTCACCCTGTGGTTTTTCTCAGGTACAAAGCTCTTCGGTACAGGGTGGCCTGTTGCTGTGTTGTCTGGCTGATGGTGCTCGCATTCAGCTCAATCATGTTTGGGTCAGAAACAGTGTTCCGTTACATTTCTCTGGGCTTTGACACTGTGTGCATTTCTGTGGTGTCTTTCTGCTGCTTCTCGGTCCTCAGAGCTCTGAAACAGCCTGGACCAGGAGAAGGACAGAGGGACAGTGGGGAGGGAAACGACATGAAGAGAAGGGCTTTTAAAATTATTCTGATCAGCTTGATAATAATGGCAGTGAATATACTGAGTCTTATTACTATTGTTGTGGCTATCATAGTAATTCATTCCATCATAGTTACTAACATCATAGGTATAATCGCTATGATGACAGGGTTTGCTCACCCTTTGCTCTTCATCTACAAAGCTGGGAAACTGCCTTGCTTCAAGGGGTTCTGAAAGCAGGATAGATCTCTTACCAGACCTGTGTGTAATATTGTTTTAAATCTAAACGAAATCTTCTGTTGTGTCAGAGAAACTGATTCAAATTATGCAGTTATATATATTGTTTATGTTTATTGAATAACTCATGGATCAGAAACATTTATTATGACATTGTAATTGTATTCATTATTGTTCAAATCATGATACAAAAAAGTGCATGTAATTATTAATTGTAAAAAAGAAAACAATGACTTCTCAAGTTCACTCGTATAGCAGGTGATATGACACCACTTTATCTGAAATGATTGTTGGTGAATATTTAACCGTCAGATCATGTGTGTTCTATTTCTATTGATCAGAGGTGTGATCAAATGGTTATAGCTTACATGTGGTTAAAAGTTTAGACATGGTTTTGATGTGGTTTACAGGATCTGGGAAGATTGTCTACATAATGTAACCTGCTCATTACATATATCTACATTATGATTGTGACTGGAAAACAAAATAAAAGTCTAAGGAAACAAATTTTGTTAATGGGTTTTTATCTGGGAGAACCACAAATAGACAAAAAGGCATGAAACCTCATAAGCTCATTATTGTATTATCAACATAGAAACATTAGTCTGATCTTCCCATTGTATACATATAACATATTATAAACAGAGGTGGCTCAGGTATAACAACGTGTATATATATATATATATATATATATATATATATATATATATATATATATATATAGCACCAGGTCTAAATGGGCTAAAATAGCCGATCCACAAGCTCACAACACCTCTCAACGCAAGGTGTAGATCTGATCTTTACACAATATTAATCTGTGGAACCGAGGAAACTCCATTCAATTCCAAGTGCTTGTCAGAGTGGGGGGGTCCCCAGTTCAAATAAGATTTTTTTTTTGGGTCACGTCTTGAAAAGTTTAAGAATCACTGCTCTATAGAGGGTAGGCTTACTTTCTTACCTTACTTTCTAAGAAGTATAGGCCCCTCCCCCAGATTTATGAAGCCAATCAGTATGGAATACTGTAAGACACCTCAGGGTCGACATGCGACCTCGCCCTTTAGGGCGAGGTAGCGCCAATTCTTGGCCATTTGGCCAGTGATGTATATCGGACCAGTTACCCATACATTGGAGACCCCTGCATGATAGTCAACAATGTTATGTCAAAACATGCCCATATATGGGCATTACCAAATATGGGCAATCCCAGCTATGTCCTTAATATCTATCACATTGGGACAGGGATCTCCACATACTGTATGGGCATAAAACGTATGTTAAATAGTAAAGCCAAGCAGGGCCTTGGCAAGTTAGGGCCTGGGTTTGATGCCTGCATGGGGATCTCCATATGTGGAAATAAGGGGGTACCCTAACAGGGCATCATCTGGGAATGCCCATACTGTATATGGACATTTTATTTATGTTATCCTTTATTAATAATATATCCATATACATATAGTGACTTAATATTAACGTTTTCGGGGGAAGGTAGGTGTAAATCAGAGTAAAGCAGGATCTTGAGCCTGTTAAGGCCTGGGATTGATAACATCAGAAATCTCCATATATGGGCATAAAAGGCATTTTGTTCCTGGGAATGACCATATATGGACTTTTTATTTTATTTCATCCTTTATTAATAATAATATGTATCCATATACATACAATATATTATATGCCCATACATGGAGATCCCTATCTGAGCCACACAGATATGGGCCATGCCTTTGCCATCTGGCCAGTGATATCAATGACATCAGGGATCTTCATCATAAAAGGGATACCCATATATGGACTTTTACATAGGTGATGTCACCTGTGATATCAATTGTGATGTCACGGTGACAAGGGAACCAACCCATAGACTGTAAAAATGTGTACTGACTGACTGACTGACTGACTGACTGACTGACACAGTATGGATATCCAGGGTTTGATCTTTGATGAGGTGATGTCATGTGATGTCACGTGACATTACTTCCTGTACTGACACATGGATACAAGCTGCAACAATTCTCATGGTATACTGCGACCTTCGGTCGCAACGACCTTCGGTCGCAATCAAAACCTTGTTTGACGGTCATTGTCACATGACTCATGAGGTAATTAATAATTAATGACCTCATGACCAATTATTTGTGAATAATATAATCATGCATGTTTCTGCAACAGTGTCATCTGTAGCTTTTGTGGCGCCCCCTATGGGTACAAATGAAATAGCTTTTGTCTCTGCTCTCTGGGTTGTTTAGTGGCACTTAGAGCTATTATGTAACTTTCCTCTTCTACCCCGGATTTGAACCCGGTTTCCTGCACAAATGCTGAAATGTTTACCATTGAGCTAATAGAGCCTGCCTGCTTGCTCAGGGGATAACATGAATCTTGTCAGATCCTGTGTTTAGTAGGGGTGTAACGATATATCGAAATATCGTTTTTAACTTAAAGAATCGAAGTATATCGAAATGAAAACAGCCAAAATCGAATCGTATTGTTTTATTTTGTATCGTATCGATACTACCTACTTGGTCATTGTATTTAGCATTTTTAAGAAGAACAAATTAAAAGGAGGGGTTTAATTACTTTTCCTTTCCATAGCTACACTGGTCTATCAATAAATGTGAATCTCTGGGTTCATGTCAAGGTGCAGGTTTGTCAATATACAATGTCCATGTATTTGGCAGATAATCACTGTGTTTACTTATTTATATCCATAATTATACATGTTTCCCTTAAAAACCTGCACTATCCACACCTTTCACACATATTTGATGTCTTTGATAAATAGTTACTATATCGATTTTAAATCACTGAATCGAATCGTATCTTATCGCCTTGAATTAACCAATATGATATCGTCCATGTATCGTATCGTCAACCATGTATCGTGATATGTATCGAATCGCTATTAAAATGTATCGTTACACCCCTACTGTTTAGGTAGTCAATGACCTTTGACACGATCGACATGTTACCCAGGGGGCAAAGGAAGGTGTGCTGCATTTGCCCCGACATACAAAGTTGTCCACCAGAAATATTATCTATGACCCAGTAGGATCACAACCTATATGGACAACCCGGTCAATTTGTACAACAAAGTCCAATATGGCCGCCTTTAGTTTTAATGGGGGGTGAATAGGGCAAAATATTAAACTGAGGGATATTTCCACGAAACTTCATAGGTTGATCAATGGTATACATATGAACATTTTTTGTATTGCAAGTTTGCATGAAATCCAATATGGGCGCCACAATATGGCCGCCATAATGTAAGGACCCAGAAAATAGGTTTTGCCTCTAACTTCTGAACCAGATGAGCTAGAAAAGGCAAACTTGGTGTCTATTTCATGGTGTCTGACCATGGGAGACTCAATGGAATAGCTAATTTTATTATTGGGTGTGTCTGGACCTTTATTGTGCATATTTGCAAGATGGTGGACTCCCAAAATAGAGCTTTAACATAATTTCTACCATGATTGTTGACTGCTTTTGCAAATACAAGCAATATGAATCCATTTGCTAAGATTTATGGCACAGAAGGGACTTATACCTGTATTATTCTTGAGTTTGCATGTTGTCAAAATGGCTGTAAACGAGATATTATATTTCCTGTCCGATTCTACTGTATGTAGTTGTAGCAATGACTTCAGATAAAATCAGAGTCAAAACAATCTATCTTAGAAATTATTTTTTAATTAAAAAAAAAAGAAAAAAAGAGAGAGATTATCTCAATGAAATGAATGCAACTGCCTTTTTGGGTCTTTCACACATAGACATGCACATGCTTTCCAACAACTTCAGCTTCAGGGAAATTATAATGAACACATGATTAAAACAGGCTGCATTATAATGCAAATAATTGCTAGTCACTAACACTGTCATGTGTACCTATCCTGCTGCATCTTGTCTCCAGTCCTTGGCAACGACACCCCCTGTCTTAAGACAGGGTCCACTGTACCGGTCACAGCAAAAGTGTATGATGTCTGTGTTCTTTACCAGGCTCAAAAAGTTGACAGAGTTGTCATCCATGCTAATGACACAGACATCATCATCATGTGCCTATATCATGCTGCCACCCACCTCCTAGACCTTCCAGAGCTGTGGGTGAGAACAGAGCAGGATGCATATCTTCCTATCCATCACATGGTCTCAGCCCTTGGACTCGCACAGTGTCGTGCCCTGCCCTTTATTCACAGCCTGAGTGGCAGAGCTACCACCAGCTATCCCCTTTTCACTGGAAAGAAGGCATGGTTCAAGACCAGCATGGGTCTAGATCTCCCTGCACTTCAGGAGTTTGGTGAAAATTCCTCTTATTCCCTCTCAGAGGATGTCAAGAATCAGGCTAGAGACCTCACAATAGCTGTATATGCATCAAAAGCTGACCATTCGGAGGACTTTGACCTGGCAAAGCTGAGAGTGTACAAGTTCCTAAATAACCGATCAACTCTGTTGAAGCTGCTGCCACCTACAGAAAATGCCTTTGGCCTGCACCTGAAAAGAGCTGCTCTAGCAGCCATAATAGATAAAACTGCACACATCGCGAAGCCAGACATCCCTTGCTTCACTGAAATATGGATGGTCTCTCAGTGATGGGAAGGCAGTCCCCTGTCCATCTACAGAGCCAGCCTGGCCTATATCAATGGACAAGGCAATATCATGTAGCTGTATCAAAGGCTGCCAGAAAAACTGTTCATGTGCGAAGAAGGGAATTGCATGCTACTTGGGGTGTCGTTGCCAAGGACTGGAGACAAGATGCAGCAGGATAGGTACACATGACAGTGATAGTGACTAGCAATTATTTGCATTATAATGCAGCCTGTTTTAATCATGTGTTCATTATAATTTCCCTGAAGCTGAAGTTGTTGGAAAGCATGTGCATGTCTATGTGTGAAAGACCCAAAAAGGCAGTTGCATTCATTTCATTGAGATAATCTCTCTCTCTTTTTTTCTTTTTTTTTTTATTAAAAAATAATTTCTAAGATACATTGTTTTGGTCTCTGATTTTATCTGAAGCAGTGTTGTTTTTGGCGGGCATTTTGGATTTAGTCTTAGTCTTAGTCTTTTTGACGAAATGCTTATTAGTTTTAGTCAGATTTTAGTCATTTATATCCTTGATAGTTTTAGTCTAGTTTTAGTCGACTAGAACTCGAAAGGTTTTAGTCAAGTTTTAGTCGACGAACCCTCACAAAGGTTTTAGTCCAGTTTTAGTCAATAGTTTTAGTCAAAAAGAAAAATGTGTCTTTAAATAAATAAATTAAGTATTAGACATTGGAATCAAAGATGACAGGTGCAATTGAATTCATAACGTATAGGCTATGTCAAGTGTATATTACACCTGCCCCATCCTATTTATATGCACAGTTCACACAGGAGGCAATTGTAATATAATATAAGAATACAGTATCCATGGCCACTTGCACTTGCTTGTGCTGTCTGTACTGTAGTCACACACACACACACACACACACACACACACACACACACACACACACACACACACACACACGGTACTGTTGGGTTCCAAGGATTTACACGTGACGTCACAGTCATACGCGACGTCGGCCGCCGATGACAGGAAACAAACAACCCCTACGTCACTAACGTAGCCTTTGAGAATAGCACCGTTCACTATCGCGTACCGTTCTCCGCATCCAGCGGGGAAAAAAGTTTGCATGCTTTAAAACAAACAATCCAATTAATTTACGTCTGCTTAAACAAGCCAACATTAGCCTGAAGCTTAGCGCCAGAAAACGTTGAGGATGAGGGATTAGTAGGAAAGTGACCACGGCGGGTCCAGTTGTCAATGGGAAAGGAAATCAACTTCTCTTCTCTTCTCAGCAAAGCAAATGATTATGATTTGTTAAAAGGCTTGTGCCGTCAGCTTACCGGATTGGAATAGCAGCGCTCCGTGGTACTGTAAGTAAGCATTATTTACTGGATTGTAAAATAGATCCATATCGTGTCTTCTTTTCCGACGACAGAATCTATTAATTGATGTTGACGCTGCTGCCGCGATGCAGATACAGGGTCTTTACTCAATCAGATGATTAGCTTTCATTTGCAAATAGAAACTTAGTAACATTCCCAGCTGTAATGTGTGCAACTTCTGACCACAACAACAAACAACACGTGTGTTCCTGCCGACATCCCAGCCAATCACAGAGCCTTTTGCTATATGCGTCCTAGAAGCGTGATATTAAACGTTCCATATGATTGGCCACTACTCCTCCATTGAAACAACTACAATAATATTGTCTGGCTTTCATGTATGTTTATTTAACGTCGTCCGAAAACCAGATGTTCGTCTCGTCTTCGTTACGTCAACGAAAACACACATTCGTCTCGTCATATTTTCGTCAGACTTATGTTTAGCTCGTTACGTTAACGTCACGTCATCGTCGTGAAAAAAAGGGGCGTCAACGAAATATTTTTCCTTAACGTCTCGTCAACAAAAACAACACTGATCTGAAGTCATTGCTACAACTACATACAGTAGAATCGGACAGGAAATATAATATCTCGTTTACAGCCATTTTGACAACATGCAAACTCAAGAATAATACAGGTATAAGTCCCTTCTGTGCCATAAATCTTAGCAAATGGATTCATATTGCTTGTATTTGCAACAGCAGTCAACAATCATGGTAGAAATTATGTTAAAGCTCTATTTTGGGAGTCCACCATCTTGCAAATATGCACAATAAAGGTCCAGACACACCCAATAATGAAATTAGCTATTCCATTGAGTCTCCCATGGTCAGACACCATGAAATAGACACCAAGTTTGCGTTTCTAGCTCATCTGGTTCAGAAGTTAGAGGCAAAACCTATTTTCTGGGTCCTTACATTATGGCGGCCATATTGTGGTGGCCATATTGGATTTCATGGAAACTTGCAATACAAAAGATGTTCATATGTATACCATTGATCAACCTGTGAAGTTTCGTGGAAATATCCCTCAGTTTAAAATTTTGCCCTATTCACCCCCCATTAAAACTAAAGGCGGCCATATTGGACTTTGTTGTACAAATTGACCGGGTTGTCCATATAGGTTGTGATCCTACTGGGTCATAGATAATATTTCTGGTGGACAACTTTGTATGTCGGGGCAAATGCAGGTTTCCTAAAAAAAGGCTGGTTTGCCCCCTGGGTATGTCTCAATAGAAGAGCAGGGAGATAAAATACAACCAACCCAATTGTATAAGTTGTATTGTATTAATATAGGCTGTCTCTACCATACAGATTGTATAAATTGTATTAGGCTGTCTCTACCATACAGATTAAGTTGTATTGTATTAACATAGGATGTCTCTACCATACAGATTGTATAAGTTGTATTGTATTAACATAGGCTGTCTCTACCATACAGATTGTATAAATTGTATTGCATTAACATAGGCTGTCTCTACCATACCGATTGTATAAGTTGTATTGTATTAACATAGGCTGTCTCTACCATACAGATTAAGTTGTATTGTATTAACATAGGATGTCTCTACCACACAGATTGTATAAATTGTATTGTATTAACATAGGCTGTCTCTACCATACAGATTGTATAAATTGTATTGTATTAACATAGGCTGTCTGTCTCTACCATACAGATTAAGTTGTATTGTATTAACATAGGATGTCTCTACCATACAGATTGTATAAATTGTATTGTATTAACATAGGTTGTCTGTCTCTACCATACAGATTAAGTTGTATTGTATTAACATAGGCTGTCTCTACCATACAGATTGTATACGTTGTATTGCATTAACATGCTGTCTCTACCATACAGATTGTATTATTTTTTCTAGATTGCTATTCCTTTGCATTTATTGTATTGTTGTTGATGTACTGACATATTATCTTGCATATTATATTGATGTATTACCTGCATATTGTAAATCGCTTTGGATTAAAAGCGTCTGCTAAATGCCTAAACTGTAAACTCTAATGGTAAGACGGAATTCATCCGGACAGTACACATTTTCTTTCCAGCTGATTCCTCGCGACTTGCGTCAGTAAAACCACATTTGCAATTTCCCAGAATTGCACCTTTCTAATTTACACGTTTTGATAACTTGGCAAAGTGGGTTTGGAGTGGTATTGGTGAAAAATTAATGTTTACAATTGATCCAGAATCATGATATTAAAGGAACCTAGTTTGAACCCTCAAACACAAGGCAGAGTTAAACATCTGCATCAGATTGAAGGAACCCCAACTTTGAACAGCTGTCACTCACTGGTCCCCTCTGGGCCATGAGACCCAAAAGAGAAATGTGGTCTCCTCTCCCGGGACCCAAACCTACAAAAATACAGCACAGATAAATAATGTTCTTATTTCTTCATGCAATGTTTTATCTTCTGACTGCCCTAAGTACACAGTATGCTTGTTTATATGTCACTGGGCACTATTACAAAGACCTTGATGAAGACATTTCTTGGTAATGTTTTTATTTTCTATATCCCCTAACTATAAATTACAATTCTCCCAATACTTTCAAGCACTTCCCTCACAATGTAGTGTATATCGAATCAGAACCTTGTTTAGTCAAGCAGATGTATCATCATAGTGGTGGATATGGGCGTGTGATAATCAAATTATCGTCACATGGTTGTTGCCCAAGGTAATCCAACCAAAGGCAAAGTTTGCATAGTGAACGAGTGATTAATTATACTGCACATTTCCATGGACAACCCATCAAAAGAAAGGTGACAATGCTCATACAGTACAACAAGCACAACAAGCAGTACAGTGAGGAGGGGAGGGAATGGTTAGAGGAGGTGAAGTAGAGAGTTCATCATTTGGAGGATTTGCTATGAGGAAGACAGTGACCGTCTGAAGAAGAGACTTCACCAAAACACCCGACTCAGAGATCTGAGACTCTCTGCTGGCATCCAAAACGTGAGATCACTTTAGCCTTGTGTTCATTGTTCATTAGAATAGTTGTTGTCAGACTAGTTGTTCAAAAATGTTTAGTTGTGTCAATGTTACATTCAGATGACTGTACTCAAATCCAGACATTATGTTTTTATCTTCTGAACCAGTTGCAGTGCACCCGCACAGCCTTAAGATGATCGATGACACTCAGGGAAATGGCACCAACTGCTCCTTCCCCTTCGTATCCTCAGAAGACGACACCATTCTGGCACTACTAACTGCTGGGAACTCTATCAACCTCATCCTGGGTCTCCCCATCAACAGCTACGTTGTGTGGCTGATACTGAGTGGAGCTGGTGGGACGATAGCCTCAGAGTTCTTTTATCTCAACCTGAATGTTTCCATGATCATCTGTTCCCTGTCTTCTGTCTTTTACATAGCAGGGCTCTTCACGAACAACAATGTTTTAAGCTCTCTTGCAACCTTTGCTTTTTATGGTCTTTACTATTTCTCTGGTCCATCATTCCAGTGTTGTATCTGTGTGGAGCGTTACATAGCGGTGGTTCACCCTGTGGTATTTCTCAGGTACAAAGCTCTTCGGTACAGGGTGGCCTGTTGCTGTGTTGTCTGGCTGGTGGTGCTCGCATTCAGCTCAATTATGTTTTGGTCAGTAACAGTGGTGCGTTCCATCTCTCTGGGCTTTGACATTGTGTGCATTTCTGTGGTGTCTTTCTGCTGCTTCTCGGTCCTCAGAGCTCTGAAACAGCCTGGACCAGGAGAAGGACAGAGGGACAGTGGGGAGGGAAACACCATGAAGAGAAGGGCTTTTAAAATTATTCTGATCAGCTTGATAATAATGGCAGTGACTATACTGAGTCTTATTACTTTTGTTGTGGCTGTCATAGTAATTCATTCCACCATCGTTACTACCATCATAGGTATAATCGCTATGATGACAGGGTTTGCTCACCCTTTGCTCTTCATCTACAAAGCTGGGAAACTGCCTTGCTTCAAGGGGTTCTGAAAGCAGGATAGATTTCTTACCAGACCTGTGTGTAATATTGTTTTAAATCTAAACTAAATCTTCTGTTGTGTCAGAGAAACTGATTCAAATTATTCAGTTATTTATATTGTTTATGTTTATTGAATAACTCATGGATCAGAAACATTTATTATGACATTGTAATTGTATTCATTATTGTTCAAATCATGATACAAAAAAGTGCATGTAATTATTAATTGTAAAAAAGAAAACAATTACTTCTCAAGTTCACCCTTATAGCAGGTGATATGACACCACTTTATCTGAAATGATTGTTGGTGAATATTTAACCGTCAGATCATGTGTGTTCTATTTCTATTGATCAGAGGTGTGATCAAATGGTTATAGCTTACATGTGATTAAAGGTTTAGGCATGGTTTTGATGTGGTTTAATTACTTATTTCATGATTAGTGTAGAGTTTGGTACAGGATCTGGTAAGATTGTCTACAATGTAACCTACTCATTACATGTATCTACATTATGATTGTGACTGGAAAACAAAATAAAAATCTAGTAAGGAAACATATTTTGTTAATGGGTTTTTGTCTGATAGAACCACAAATAGACAAAAAGGCATGAAACCTCATAAGCTCATTATTGTATTATCAACATAGAAACATTAGTCTGATCTTCCCATTGTATACATATAACATATTATAAACAGAGGTGATTCTCGGCTTCAAAGGTATAACAATGTATACATAGCACCAGGTCTAAATGGGCTAAAATAGCCGATCCACAAGCTCACAACACCTCGCAACGCAATGTGTAGATCTGATATTTTCACAATATTAATCTGTGGAACCGAGGAAACTCCATGCAATTCCAAGTGCTTGTCAGGGTGGGGGGTCCCCAGTTCAAACATGATAATGTTTTGGCGTCACGTCTTGAAAAGATTAAGAATCACTGCTCTATAGAGGGTAGGCTTACTTTCTTACCTTACTTTCTAAGAAGTATAGGCCCCTCCCCCAGATTTATGAAGCCAATCAGTATGGAATACTGTAAGACACCTCAGGGTCGACATGCGACCTCGCCCTTTAGGGCGAGGTAGCGCCAATTCTTGGCCATCTGGCCAGTGATGTATATCGGACCAGTTACCCATACATTGGAGACCCCTGCATGATAGTCAACAATGTTATGTCAAAACATGCCCATATATGGGCATTACCAAATATGGGCAATCCCAGCTATGTCCTTAATATCTATCACATTGGGACAGGGATCTCCACATACTGTATGGGCATAAAACGTATGTTAAATAGTAAAGCCAAGCAGGGCCTTGGCAAGTTAGGGCCTGGGTTTGATGCCTGCATGGGGATCTCCATATGTGGAAATAAGGGGGTACCCTAACAGGGCATCATCTGGGAATGCCCATACTGTATATGGACATTTTATTTATGTTATCCTTTATTAATAATATATCCATATACATATAGTGACTTAATATTAACGTTTTCGGGGGAAGGTAGGTGTAAATCAGAGTAAAGCAGGATCTTGAGCCTGTTAAGGCCTGGGATTGATAACATCAGAAATCTCCATATATGGGCATAAAAGGCATTTTGTTCCTGGGAATGACCATATATGGACTTTTTATTTTATTTCATCCTTTATTAATAATAATATGTATCCATATACATACAATATATTATATGCCCATACATGGAGATCCCTATCTGAGCCACACAGATATGGGCCATGCCTTTGCCATCTGGCCAGTGATATATATCAATGACATCAGGGATCTTCATCATAAAAGGGATACCCATATATGGACTTTTACATAGGTGATGTCACCTGTGATATCAATTGTGATGTCACGGTGACAAGGGAACCAACCCATAGACTGTAAAAATGTGTACTGACTGACTGACTGACTGACTGACTGACACAGTATGGATATCCAGGGTTTGATCTTTGATGAGGTGATGTCATGTGATGTCACGTGACATTACTTCCTGTACTGACACAGATGGATACAAGCTGCAACAATTCTCATGGTATACTGCGACCTTCGGTCGCAACGACCTTCGGTCGCAATCAAAACCTTGTTTGACGGTCATTGTCACATGACTCATGAGGTAATTAATAATTAATGACCTCATGACCAATTATTTGTGAATAATATAATCATGCATGTTTCTGCAACAGTGTCATCTGTAGCTTTTGTGGCGCCCCCTATGGGTACAAATGAAATAGCTTTTGTCTCTGCTCTCTGGGTTGTTTAGTGGCACTTAGAGCTATATGTAACTTTCCTCTTCTACCCCGGATTTGAACCCGGTTTCCTGCACAAATGCTGAAATGTTTACCATTGAGCTAATAGAGCCTGCCTGCTTGCTCAGGGGATAACATGAATCTTGTCAGATCCTGTGTTTAGTAGGGGTGTAACGATATATCGAAATATCGTTTTTAACTTAAAGAATCGAAGTATATCGAAATGAAAACAGCCAAAATCGAATCGTATTGTTTTATTTTGTATCGTATCGATACTACCTACTTGGTCATTGTATTTAGCATTTTTAAGAAGAACAAATTAAAAGGAGGGGTTTAATTACTTTTCCTTTCCATAGCTACACTGGTCTATCAATAAATGTGAATCTCTGGGTTCATGTCAAGGTGCAGGTTTGTCAATATACAATGTCCAGGTATTTGGCAGATAATCACTGTGTTTACTTATTTATATCCATAATTATACATGTTTCCCTTAAAAACCTGCACTATCCACACCTTTCACACATATTTAATGTCTTTGATAAATAGTTACTATATCGATTTTAAATCACTGAATCGAATCGTATCTTATCGCCTTGAATTAACCAATATGATATCGTCCATGTATCGTATCGTCAACCATGTATCGTGATATGTATCGAATCGCTATTAAAATGTATCGTAATCGTTACACCCCTACTGTTTAGGTAGTCAATGACCTTTGACACGATCGACATGTCTCAATAGAAGAGCAGGGATATAAAATACAACCAACCCAATTGTATAAGTTGTATTGTATTAATATAGGCTGTCTCTACCATACAGATTGTATAAATTGTATTAGGCTGTCTCTACCATACAGATTAAGTTGTATTGTATTAACATAGGATGTCTCTACCATACAGATTGTATAAGTTGTATTGTATTAACATAGGCTGTCTCTACCATACAGATTGTATAAATTGTATTGTATTAACATAGGCTGTCTCTACCATACAGATTGTATAAGTTGTATTGTATTAACATAGGCTGTCTCTACCATACCGATTGTATAAGTTGTATTGTATTAACATAGGCTGTCTCTACCATACAGATTGTATAAATTGTATTGTATTAACATAGGCTGTCTCTACCATACAGATTAAGTTGTATGTATTGTATTAACATAGGCTGTCTCTACCATACAGATTAAGTTGTATTGTATTAACATAGGCTGTCTCTACCATACAGATTAAGTTGTATTGTATTAACATAGGATGTCTCTACCACACAGATTGTATAAATTGTATTGTATTAACATAGGCTGTCTCTACCATACAGATTGTATAAATTGTATTGTATTAACATAGGCTGTCTGTCTCTACCATACAGATTAAGTTGTATTGTATTAACATAGGATGTCTCTACCATACAGATTGTATAAATTGTATTGTATTAACATAGGCTGTCTGTCTCTACCATACAGATTAAGTTGTATTGTATTAACATAGGCTGTCTCTACCATACAGATTGTATACGTTGTATTGCATTAAAATGCTGTCTCTACCATACAGATTGTATTATTTTTTCTAGATTGCAATTGTATTGTTGTTGATGTACTGACATATTATCTTGCATATTATATTGATGTATTACCTGCATATTGTAAATCGCTTTGGATTAAAAGCGTCTGCTAAATGCCTAAACTGTAAACTCTAATGGTAAGACGGAATTCATCCGGACAGTACACATTTTCTTTCCAGCTGATTCCTCACGACTTGCGTCAGTACAACCACATTTGCAATTTCCCAGAATTGCACCTCTCTAGTTTACATGTTTTGATAACCTGGCAAAGTGGGTTTGGTTGTTTTTCTGCCATGGAGTGGTATTGGTGAAAAATGAATGTTTACAATTGATCCAGAATCATGATATTAAAGGAACCTAGTTTTAACCCTCACACAAGGCAGAGTTAAACATTTGCATCAGCTTAGGGGAACCCCAACTTTGAACAGCTGTCACTCACTGGTCCCCTCTGGGCCATGAGACCCAAAAGAGAAATGTGGTCTCCTCTCCCGGGACCCAAACCTACAAAAATACAGCACAGATAAATAATGTTCTTATTTCTTCATGCAATGTTTTATCTTCTGACTGCCCTAAGTACACAGTATGCTTGTTTATGTGTCACTGGGCACTATTACAAAGACCTTGATGAAGACATTTCTTGTTAAGGATTTTATTTACTATATCCCCTAACTCTAAATTACAATTCTCCCAATACTTTCAAGCACTTCTCTCACCATGTACTGAACATCGAATCAGAATATACCTTGTTTAGTCAAGCAGATGAATAGTTTTATTTGTATTCATCATAGTGGTGGATATGGGTGTGTGATAAACAAATTATTGTCACATCGTTGTTGCCCAAGGTAATCCAACCAAAGGCAAAGTTTGCATAGCCATGAAAAACCCATCAAAAGAAAGGTGACAATGCTCATACAGTACAACAAGCACAACAAGCAGTACAGTGAGGAGGGGAGGGAATGGTTAGAGGAGGTGAAGTAGAGAGTTCATCATTTGGAGGATTTGCTATCAGGAAGACAGTGACCGTCTGAAGAAGAGACTTCACCAAAACACCCGACTCAGAGATCTGAGACTCTCTGCTGGCATCCAAAACGTGAGATCACTTTAACCTTGTGTTCATTGTTCGTTAGAATTGTTGTTTACAGACTAGAAAAATGTTTAGTTGTGTCAATGTTACATTCAGATGACTGTACTCAAATCCAGACATTATGTTTTTATCTTCTGAACGCAGCGCACCCGCACAGCCTTAAGATGATCGATGACACTCAGGGAAATGGCACCAACTGCTCCTTCCCCTTCGTATCCTCAGAAGACAACACCATTCTGGCACTACTAACTGCTGGGAGCTCTATCAACATCATCCTGGGTCTCCCCATCAACAGCTACGTTGTGTGGCTGATACTGAGTGGAGCTGGTGGGACGATAGCCTCAGAGTTCTTTTATCTCAACCTGACTGTTTCCATGATCACCTCTTCCCTGGCCTCTGTCTTTTTCATAGTATGGCTCTTCACGAACAACAATGTTTTAAGATCTATTGCAACCTTTGCTTTTTGTGGTCTTTACTATTTCTCTGCTCCATCATTCCAGTGTTGTATCTGTGTGGAGCGTTACATAGCGGTGGTTCACCCTGTGGTTTTTCTCAGGTACAAAGCTCTTCGGTACAGGGTGGCCTGTTGCTGTGTTGTCTGGCTGATGGTGCTCGCATTCAGCTCAATTATGTTTGGGTCAGAAACAGTGTTCAGTTACATTTCTCTGGGCTTTGACATTGTGTGCATTTCTATGGTGTCTTTCTGCTGCTTCTCGGTCCTCAGAGCTCTGAAACAGCCTGGACCAGGAGAAGGACAGAGGGACAGTGGGGAGGGAAACGACATGAAGAGAAGGGCTTTTAAAATTATTCTGATCAGCTTGATAATAATGGCAGTGACTATACTGAGTCTTATTACTATTGTTGTGGCTATCATAGTAATTCATTCCATCATAGTTACTAACATCATAGGTATAATCGCTATGATGGCAGGGTTTGCTCACCCTTTGCTCTTCATCTACAAAGCTGGGAAACTGCCTTGCTTCAAGGGGTTCTGAAAGCAGGATAGATCTCTTACCAGACCTGTGTGTAATATTGTTATAAATCTAAACTAAATCTTCTGTTGTGTCAGAGAAACGGATTCAAATTATTCAGTTATTTATATTGTTTATGTTTATTGAATAACTCATGGATCAGAAACATTTATTATGACATTGTAATTATATACATTATTGTTCAAATCATGATACAAAAAAGTGCATGTAATTATTAATTGTAAAAAATAAAACAATGACTTCTCAAGTTCACTCTTATAGCAGGTGATATGACACCACTTTATCTGAAATGATTGTTGGTGAATATTTAACCGTCAGATCATGTGTGTTCTATTTCTATTGATCAGAGGTGTGATCAAATGGTTATAGCTTACATGTGATTAAAGGTTTAGGCATGGTTTTGATGTGGTTTAATTACTTATTTCATGATTAGTGTAGAGTTTGGTACAGGATCTGGTAAGATTGTCTACACAATGTAACCTACTCATAAACTACTTTTAATTCATTCATCATTATACATACTGTATATCTATTATGATTGTGACTGGAAAACAAAATAAAAATCTAATAAGGAAACATATTTTGTTGTCACATCGTTGTTGCCCAAGGTAATCCAACCAAAGGCAAAGTTTGCATAGCCATGAAAAACCCATCAAAAGAAAGGTGACAATGCTCATACAGTACAACAAGCACAACAAGCAGTACAGTGAGGAGGGGAGGGAATGGTTAGAGGAGGTGAAGTAGAGAGTTCATCATTTGGAGGATTTGCTATCAGGAAGACAGTGACCGTCTGAAGAAGAGACTTCACCAAAACACCCGACTCAGAGATCTGAGACTCTCTGCTGGCATCCAAAACGTGAGATCACTTTAACCTTGTGTTCATTGTTCGTTAGAATTGTTGTTTTCAGACTAGAAAAATGTTTAGCTGTGTCAATGTTACTTTCAGATGACTGTACTCAAATCCAGACATTATGTTTTTATCTTCTGAACGCAGCGCACCCGCACAGCCTTAAGATGATCGATGACACACAGGGAAATGGCACCAACTGCTCCTTCCCCTTCGTATCCTCAGAAGACAACACCATTCTGGCACTACTAACTGCTGGGAGCTCTATCAACATCATCCTGGGTCTCCCCATCAACAGCTACGTTGTGTGGCTGATACTGAGTGGAGCTGGTGGGACGATAGCCTCAGAGTTCTTTTATCTCAACCTGACTGTTTCCATGATCACCTCTTCCCTGGCCTCTGTCTTTTTCATAGTATGGCTCTTCACGAACAACAATGTTTTAAGATCTATTGCAACCTTTGCTTTTTGTGGTCTTTACTATTTCTCTGCTCCATCATTCCAGTGTTGTATCTGTGTGGAGCGTTACATAGCGGTGGTTCACCCTGTGGTTTTTCTCAGGTACAAAGCTCTTCGGTACAGGGTGGCCTGTTGCTGTGTTGTCTGGCTGATGGTGCTCGCATTCAGCTCAATTATGTTTGGGTCAGAAACAGTGTTCAGTTACATTTCTCTGGGCTTTGACATTGTGTGCATTTCTATGGTGTCTTTCTGCTGCTTCTCGGTCCTCAGAGCTCTGAAACAGCCTGGACCAGGAGAAGGACAGAGGGACAGTGGGGAGGGAAACGACATGAAGAGAAGGGCTTTTAAAATTATTCTGATCAGCTTGATAATAATGGCAGTGACTATACTGAGTCTTATTACTATTGTTGTGGCTATCATAGTAATTCATTCCATCATAGTTACTAACATCATAGGTATAATCGCTATGATGGCAGGGTTTGCTCACCCTTTGCTCTTCATCTACAAAGCTGGGAAACTGCCTTGCTTTAAGGGGTTCTGAAAGCAGGATAGATCTCTTACCAGACCTGTGTGTAATATTGTTATAAATCTAAACTAAATCTTCTGTTGTGTCAGAGAAACGGATTCAAATTATTCAGTTATTTATATTGTTTATGTTTATTGAATAACTCATGGATCAGAAACATTTATTATGACATTGTAATTATATACATTATTGTTCAAATCATGATACAAAAAAGTGCATGTAATTATTAATTGTAAAAAATAAAACAATGACTTCTCAAGTTCACTCTTATAGCAGGTGATATGACACCACTTTATCTGAAATGATTGTTGGTGAATATTTAACCGTCAGATCATGTGTGTTCTATTTCTATTGATCAGAGGTGTGATCAAATGGTTATAGCTTACATGTGATTAAAGGTTTAGGCATGGTTTTGATGTGGTTTAATTACTTATTTCATGATTAGTGTAGAGTTTGGTACAGGATCTGGTAAGATTGTCTACACAATGTAACCTACTCATAAACTACTTTTAATTCATTCATCATTATACATACTGTATATCTATTATGATTGTGACTGGAAAACAAAATAAAAATCTAATAAGGAAACATATTTTGTTAATGGGTTTTTATCTGATAGAACCACAAATAGACAAAAAGGCATGAAACCTCATAAGCTCATTATTGTATTATCAACATAGAAACATTAGTCTGATTTTCCTATTGTATACATATAACATAAACAGAGGTGGCTCTCGGCTTCAAAGGTATAACAACGTATATACATAGAACCAGGTCTAAATGGGCTAAAATAGCCGATCCACAAGCTCACAACACCTCGCAACGCAAGGTGTAGATCTGATATTTTCAGAATATTAATCTGTGGAACCGAGGAAACTCCATGCAATTCCAAGTGCTTGTCAGAGTGGGGGGTCCCCAGTTCAAATATCATTATTTTTTGGTGTTACGTCTTGAAAAGTTTAAGAATCACTGCTCTATAGAGGGTAGGCCTTTACCTTACTTTCTAAGAAGTATAGGCCCCTCCCCCAGATGTATGAAGCCAATCAGTATGGAATACTAGTAAGACGCCTCAGGGGAGACCTGCAACCTCGCCCTTTAGGGCAAGGTCGCGCCAATTCTTGGCCATCTGGCCAGTGATGTATATCAGACCAGTTACCCAAATATGGAGACCCCTGCATGATAGTCAACAATGTTATGTCAAAACATGCCCATATATGGGCATTACCAAATATGGGCATTCCCAGATATGTCCTTAATATTGATGACATTGGACAGGGATCTACATATATGGGCATAAAATGTATGTTAATTGGTAAAGCCAAGCAGGGCCTTGGCAAGTTAGGGCCTGGGTTTGATGCCTGTGGATCTCCATTATGTGGGCATAAGGGGGTACCCCAACAGGGCATCATCTGGGAATGCCCATAGTGTATATGGACATTTTATTTATGTTATCCTTTATTAATATATTTCCATATACATATATGTTCTTAATATTAACGTTTTCGGGGAAGGTAGGGTGTACTGTAAATCAGAGTAAAGCAGGATCTTGAGCCAGTTAAGGCCTGGGATTGATGAAATCAGGAATCTCCATATATGGGCATAAAAGGGATTTTGTTTCTGGGAATGACCATTTATGGACTTTTTATTTAATTTCATCCTTTATTAATGATAATATGTATCCATATACATACAATATATGTTATGCCCATACATGGAGATCCCTATCTGAGCCACACAGATATGGGCCATGCCTTTGCCATCTGGCCAGTGATATATATCAATGACATCAGGGATCTTCATCATAAAAGGGATACCCATATATGGACTTTTACATAGGTGATGTCACCTGTGATATCACCTGTGATGTCATAAACAAATTATCGTCACATCGTTGTTGCCCAAGGTAATCCAACCAAAGACAAAGTTTGCATAGTGACCGAGTGATTCATTTTACTGTACATTTCCATGGAAAACCCATCAAAAGAAAGGTGACAATGCTCATACAGTACAACAAGCACAACAAGCAGTACAGTGAGGAGGGGAGGGAATGGTTAGAGGAGGTGAAGTAGAGAGTTCATCATTTGGAGGATTTGCTATCAGGAAGACAGTGACCGTCTGAAGAAGAGACTTCACCAAAACACCCGACTCAGAGATCTGAGACTCTCTGCTGGCATCCAAAACGTGAGATCACTTTAACCTTGTGTTCATTGTTCATTAGAATTGTTGTTTTCAGACTAGTTGTTCAAAAATGTTTAGTTGTGTCAATGTTACATTCAGAGAACTGCACTCAAATCCAGACATTATGTTTTTATCTTCTGAACCAGTTGTAGCGTACCCGCACAGCCTTAAGATGATCGATGACACTCAGGGAAATGGCACCAACTCCTCCATCCCCTTCGTATCCTCAGAAGACGACACCATTCTGACACTAATGACTGCTATGAGCTCTATCAACATCATCCTGGGTCTCCCCATCAACAGCTACGTTGTGTGGCTGATACTGAGTGGAGCTGGTGGGACGATAGCCTCTGAGTTCTTTTATCTCAACCTGACTGTATCCATGATCACCTCTTCCCTGAACTCTGTCTTTTACATAGCATGGTTCTTCACAAACAACAATGTTTTACGCGATATTGGATCCTTTGCTTTTTTTGGTCTTTACTATTTTTCTGCTCCATCATTCCAGTGTTGTATCTGTGTGGAGCGTTACATAGCGGTGGTTCACCCTGTGGTATTTCTCAGGTACAAAGCTCTTCGGTACAGGGTGGCCTGTTGCTGTGTTGTCTGGCTGATGGTGCTTGCATTCAGCTCAATCATGTTTGGGTCAGAAACGGTGTTGCCTTACATCTCTCTGGGCTTTGACACTGTGTGCATTTCTGTGGTGTCTTTCTGCTGCTTCTCGGTCCTCAGAGCTCTGAAACAGCCTGGACCAGGAGAAGGACAGAGGGACAGTGGGGAGGGAAACGACATGAAGAGAAGGGCTTTTAAAATTATTCTGATCAGCTTGATAATAATGGCAGTGAATATACTGAGTCTTATTACTATTGTTGTGGCTGTCATAGTAATTAATTCCAACATAGTTACTAACATCACATGTATGATCGCTGTGATGACAGGGTTTGCTCACCCTTTGTTCTTCATCTACAAAGCTGGGAAACTGCCTTGCTTCAAGGGGTTCTGAAAGCAGGATAGATTTCTTACCAGACCTGTGTGTAATATTGTTATAAATCTAAACGAAATCTTCTGTTGTGCCAGAGAAACTGATTCAAATTATTCAGTTATTTATATTGTTTATGTTTATTGAATAACTCATGGATCAGAAACATTAATTATGACATTGTAATTGTATACATTATTGTTCAAATCATGAAACAAAAAAGTGCATGTAATTATTAATTGTAAAAAAGAAAACAACGCACAACTTCTCAAGTTCACTCTTATAGCAGGTGATATGACACCACTTTATCTGAAATGATTGTTGGTGAATATTTAACCGTCAGATCATGTGTGTTCTATTTCTATTGATCAGAGGTGTGATCAAATGGTTATAGCTTAAATGTGGTTAAAAGTTTAGACATTGTGTTGATGTGGTTTAATTACTTATTTCATGATTAGTGTAGAGTTTGGTACAGGATCTGGGAAGATTGTTTACATAATGCAACCTGCTCATGAACTACTTGTAATGCATTCATCTTTACATATCTACAGTACATTATGATTGTGATTGGAAAACAAAATAAAAATGTTGTAAGGATGTTAATGGGTTTTTATCTGATAGAACCACAAATAGACAAAAAGGCAAGAAACCTCATAAACTCATTATTGTATTATCAACATAAACATTAGTCTGATCTTCCCAGTGTATACATTTTAACTAAAAGGGCACTGCTCGAAGCACAGGCCTTCGCCAGGCTGAGTTAGCCTGGCTCCAGCCAATAGACCCGCCCACTCTCTGAGTGAACTGCATCTCTTGGTCTGGATGTGTCATATGACGTGTCTCTTGCTACCGAAAGCTTCTCAAACCGACCGAAACCGACCAATGAAATCAATGCAATGCGGAGGAGGGGCGCGTCTAACTTTTGAAAATCAACAGAAACAGTGGAGGGAGGGGTGGCTGCGTGGCTCACCAGAGTTCTTAATTGCTCCCTTTGAACTTCAAAAGGGCTCCGAACTGCAGTCATTGATTGAGCCATACAAGTGTTGAATAGCTCGTTAGTGATTCTCTCTAATCAATGAAACATCAAAGACAATGACCTGTTTGGTGCATGTCATTGAGGGGAGGGGGAGGAGGGAATGTTTTGTGTGCAAAAGTCAAACACAACCCCTCCCACCAGATCTCTTGTGATTGGGAATTTCAAATTTTAAATCCCCTCCCCTTTTCAATCAAATAGAATGGCCACAAGTTCAGACTCAAGCCCCAGCGTAGAGACTGAAATCAGGCTAAGGCTGAGTGGCCAGTTGGAGAGGCGTAAGTGCACATGCCGGGAGGCCAGTGAGGGAGGGACAGCGAATACACTTCCCGGCACCGGAACCTGCCGCGACGCTGCCACGGCAGGTCAAGCAGATGTTTTATTTGTATTATCATTCAGCATAGCGGTGGATATGGGTGTGCGATAAACAAATTATCGTCACATTGTGGCGTGGCCAATTAAGCTTATCCAACCGGGTGATTAATGATTTTTTTCCATGGAAAACCTGTCAAAGAAATCAAACTCAAAGGATGAGGAGGTAAGGGAATGGTTAGAGGAGGTGAAGTAGAGAGCTCATCATTTGGAGGATTTGCTATCAGGAAGACAGTGACCGTCTGAAATAGAGACTTCACCAAAAAACCTTGAGCCAACTCAAGGTTGTTGACTGATTTACCACTGTTTTAAGCAAATCAGAATCCAGTATCTGAACATGTGACCACAAAAAGTGGTATAACATACAATATAACATAATGGTCTCGAGCCAACGTGGTGTTGTTATTTATATCAGGTCGCACTAGAACACTGCTCCTCATTGGCCAATGGCGCTGCTTTTGTACTGTCGGTATTTTTTTTGTGAAAAAATAAACTTGACCTATAAAGATTTGGTATAACATACTGGTCTTGCCTTTAGGCGAGCCCATAATAACAAAAAAATTTTTTGGGAAATTGCGAGTGTGGTTGCCCGACTCGCCCTGACACGATTTGTGTGGTGCGCCACCGGGACCAGAGGAAAACGCTGGGATCCGAGAAAAATGTTCGGACGAATACCATCGGAGGCCATGTGATGTGCGATTCAAAATGGTGCTGATCGGATCCTGCGTTCATGATATATGGATATGGTTTCTTGTTTTTAAGAAATAGGCTCCTCCTGCAAATTATCTAAGCCAATTACATTGTCATGTCACTCCTGAGATCATTATGGATGAAAGTGGAAATTATTTTAAGGATTCGTGGTTAAAGAGTGGTTAAAGAGGATACGGTTAAAGAGTTATAGGGCAACCATAAAGTGGGCTGTTATAGCACCACCATGAGGCCGACTGATTTACTGAATTATGTTGCATTCCTTCCCCAGTATAAGTCTGGCCTTCCGGGTATAGGCAGCGAGTATCCTGATTATTTTCTGATCGGGGCCAATCAGTGACTGCTGTCCGCACAACAAACGTAGTCTTGCTGACAACAAGTGAAAAGTTTCCCCTGATTGGTGACATAGATGCTTGCTGCAGCATTTTCAAAACAACAATGGCTGCCCTCGATGCAACAAGTGTAACAGTTAACGCTGAAACGATAAAACGAGCAATAAGTTATTTAGAAGTATGCGCTAGCGAAGTTCATCGGCCGAAAAGACGTGTTTGTTTGCCGTTCTTCCGACTGGCTGAGAGATGTTTTGCTACGCTGATTGGT
>NC_137816.1:63775839-63820839 GCF_963921795.1 Nannobrachium achirus | reverse complement strand
GGTCAAAATTCTAATTTTCACGGACCCGCATCTCAAAATATTTAGTTCCAGGGACCCCCCCAGAAGCAAAATTTGAGTTGCAAACCTTCGCTTTGAAAATACATTCAAAGATTTGCACACATTTTCACAACTTTTTCAAAAATAGCAGATCTACAAGCTCGCAGCACGGCACTCGGTGCCACGCGGCGAGCTTGTATATCTGCTATTTTTTCACTGGTTAAAGCATTCAATAATTCTAGGCCTAAATGGGTAAGATGATCAAAAGAACCTGTCATAGAACACAATGGATCCATCTTTCCCCCTCGACACAGTATAGGCAGATGGCCACCGTGTCTGCCTGTCGTGCCTGACGTGTTTTCCATGCAGTTAAAGGGGAGTTCTTCGCGCGTGTGCAAGACACCAGTCATGTTGCCATACCTTAGCAACAGGCATGATACATTTATTTTAAGAAGTACATTACATTTTTTCCCCCGTTTCTACGGTTTCTTGGGCTGGATATGGCAGCCTGGAACGGTTGTTCAAGTGCAGCTAAACTTGGCATAGGCTATGGTAAACGTGCCACAATTCACTAGTTTGCAAATCCCGCCCCATTCTGCCCTGTTACTATGATGGGACATTTGACCCTGGGCAGATTGTTTTTATAGTGGCAGTGAATGGGATTTTTTTTTCCTTCATAGCCTCATTACAGCTATATAAAGTACCAAAGGAAAAACATCTAGGTGATATTAATAAAAAGGGAAGACAAAGGTACAGTAGTTACATTGCAAAACAGGGGGTTTCCCCGAAAATATATGTTTTAATTTGTTTAATCCCAGTGGGACAGAATCACTATTGCAGATTCTTTTATAGTGGAAGTGGATGGGATTTTTTTTCCCTTCATAGCCTCATTACAGCTATATAAAGTACCAAAAAAAACACATCTACATGATATTAATAAAAAGGGAAGAAAAAGGTACAGTAATTACATAGCAAAACAGTAATTTCCCCCCGAAAATATATGTTTTAATTAGTTTAATCCTCTGGATCAGAGAGAGAATAGAAATAGAAAAAGAAAGCGCATTGCATCTTGGGTAGGAAGAGGACAGGCTGATTATAGTTCTCCTCACATAATAGGCTGGCTTTTCGTAATTCTGCCCATTTAAATTATATGTACCCAATCGTGACTCTTAGACCATTGATAAGGTCCATGTGAACTAGTTTGTTGAAGCTTATTCGTTATGATGAGCGAGATCGCTTGCCGTCGCTATCACCTCCCGCGGCCGTACCGGGCGAACTCCGTGTCGCGCAGTGCGGACAGTTCTTGAAAGCCACATTCAAGTTGATTCAACATTCTCCACTGCACAAACTCCACCCCCGATAGCAAAAAGTGAATGGTTTTTTCTGGTTGGCCAGTCAGGGAGTCTCAGGGACCAATCAGAAGGCTGACAAACGGTGAATTGACAATAATGAATTGCACCTGTACCATTTTGTCAAGATGGGGAGAATACAAGTGTGGAGAATATAATTATAATACCTTATTAAAGTGACCATTTTGTAAAATTTTGTATTTGTAGTTATTTTACTGTAATTTAACAACATAATAACCAGAACAGATAGACAAAGAGACATTTATGTATTTATATTTAGAAGTAACCTTTATGTTCACCCCTGGACCCAGGGTATGGCAGCTGCATACCCCTGCCATACCCAATTGACGCCCCTGCTCATGGTTGGAACAATATGTGACTGAGTGTGACACAGGGGCAGTCATTTCGGAAGCCACTACTTTAGACCAAAGCTGAAATTACTTTTTTTTTCTTTTTTATAAAATGTGAGAAAGCCACAAAAGCATTTCATAAATATCAGGCTACATTTCACTTAAACGCCAGAGCTTAACTCTGCATGTAAATAAGACTTTTTTTTAATTAATGTGAGAGATCATGCAGGTCATTGCAGTTTAGAAATGTATTTAGAACTTGAATATCTCAAAAGTAGTATTTCAGCATGGCATCATTCTATAAGCCATATCTTCAAAACTGTTGGGTCAATCTCCACAACCAATATATCATTTTGTAGCTATGATTCCCAGCTTTCGAAAATGAAAAAAAAATTCAATGACTAGCCGTCAGCCGTGCTGGGACACATATCGTCTCTCTGCTCTATATATAGTGTCTTGAGACAACTTGTTGTGATTTGCCATTTTAATAAAATGTCATTGAAAATGAATCTGATGATTAAATATTAACAACCAATCACTCGGATTAAAATGTTTTCCTCTTTATTTGTATTGACATATTATTTTCCTCTAATGCCACATGTTCCATCACAATCATGTAAAAAATACAAATTAAAAGTAGTTAATGGGCAAGGCAAATCATTTATCCAGTGGATATTAATCTGTCAGACAACATTGATAAAGGAAATACTAATAAGTAGTGTCAGAGCATGTCATCCTGGTGGACACCCTACCGGATCCTGTACCAAACACTACACTAAAGAGAGTTAAATGAAAAAGTAATTACGTATCAAATCACATCAAACCCATGTTTATACTTAACCACTTGCAACATATCACACCTAATTGATCACACCTTTGATCAATAGACATAAACACAGGTGATCTGATGGTTAAATATTGACTGACAATCATTTCAGATCAAATCACCTGATAGAAGAGCAAACTTCAGGAAAGCTGATTTCATCATTAATAAGCACACATTCATTTAGCCTGAGAAACACATTTTATATGAGTATGATGAATACTACATTTTGAAAATATATATTTTTTCTACCATGAGTAATTCAATAAACAACAACATAACAGATAGCAGAATCATTCAAATACAGTGGCATAGTTAGTTTGATTTAAAACACAGCCTACAGGTCTGGTAGAGATCTATCCTACTTTCAGAACTCCTTGAAGCAAGGCAGTTTCCCAGCTTTGTAGATGTAGAGCAAAGGATGAGCAAAGCCTGATATCACAGCTATGGTATATGCAATGCTTGTAGCAAGTAGGTTCTGGTATGTCAGTATTGTAGTAAGAGAGATTATAGTATTAATAAAATAGGGAATATTGATCGTCATAGTCAGTAACATTATTATCAAGCTGATCAGAATAATTTTAAAAGCCCTTCTCTTCATGGTGTTTCCCTCCCCACTGTCCCTCTGTCCTTCTCCTGGTCCAGGCTGTTTCAGAGCTCTGAGGACCGAGAAGCAGCAGAAAGACACCACAGAAATGCACACAATGTCAAAGGCCAGAGAGATGTAAGGCAGCACTGTTTCTGACCAAAACATAAATGAGCTGAATGCGAGCACCATCAGCCAGACAACACAGCAACAGGCCACCCTGTACCGAAGAGCTTTGTACCTGAGAAAAACCACAGGGTGAACCACCGCTATGTAACGCTCCACACAGATACAACACTGGAATGATGGAACAGAGAAGAAGAAAAAATGTTTGAAAAAGTCGCTAATCATGCCAAAGAATAATTGGAGTGTGAAGCTCCATGCAAAGTCAAAGACTGAGGCCAGGCAAAATATGATCGCAGATACAGTCAGGTTGAGATAAAAGAACTCTGAGGCTATTGTCCCACCAGCACTCAGTATCAGCCACACAACATAGCTGTTGATGGGGAGACCCAGGATAAGGTTGATAGAGTCCATAGCAGTTAGTAGTGGCAGAAAGGTGTTGTCTTCTGAGACATCCCAGTCTAAGGATACGAAGGGGATGGAGGAGTTGGTGCCATTTCCCTGCGTGTCGTTCATATTAAGGCTGTAGTGTGCACTACAACTGGTTCAAAAGAGAACAACAAAACATAATGGCTGTTTTTGAGTGCAGTTAACTGAATATAACAATGACACAACTAAACATTTTTGAACAACTCTTGGCAAAGTTCTAATGAATACAACTCTTCTAATGAATAATGAACACAATGTTAAAGTGATCTCACGTTTTGGATGCCAGCAGAGAGTCTCAGATCTCTGAGTCGGGTGTTTTGGTGAAGTCTCTTCTTCAGACGGTCACTGTCTTCCTGATAGCAAATCCTCCAAATGATGAACTCTCTACTTCACCTCCTCTAACCTTCTCTCCTCATCCTTCTACTGTACTGTTTGTTGTACAGCTGCACTTGTGAGAATTGTCACCTTTCTTTTGATGGGTGTTCCATGGAAATGTACAGTATAATTAATCACCTGGTCACTATGCAAACCTCGCCTTTCAAGTATTACCTTGGGCATCAACGCTAATTTGTTTATCACACACCCATGGCTCTGTAGCTGTTTCTACTGCTCCAGGGAAAGTTGTTGAGCAGTGCTAACCGCTCCTACATCTGGCTTTGTCTGTCTGTATGTACGGTACGTATGTCCCACACTTGGCTCATTGGTCAATTAAGCTTTGCGGGACGCACCGCTCACTTCACACTGGGTGTGATTATTGTTTTTTTCATCATGTGCAGAAAAGCACTGTTGCTGCTCTTAGTACTTTACAATGATTGTGAATTATATTACCCACACACTCACACACCGATGGCGGAGGAAACCATGCAAGGCACCAAACTGCTCATCGGTAGCAATTAGGGGTTCAGTATCTTGTGCAAGGACACTTCGACAATAACTCTGGGGGAGCCCGGGATCGAACATGTTCCCATGTGGCCACTCTACCCCCTGAGCCACTGCCGGCCACTAATGTTTTGAGCCTGAGTTTCTCAAATCCACACACACACACACACACACACACACACACACACACACACACACACACACACACACACACACACACACACACACACACACACACACACACACTCTCACTCTGACATCACCTGTGATGTCACAGTGATGTGTCAAGGGAACCACAGAGTCAGGCGTGACCTTCAGAGATGTGCCAGATGTGTCATCAAAGTGACATCAGAGCATGATGTGAGAGCAGCAAACCCATAGGCTGTAAAAATGTGTACACAGTACACACACAGAGACAAGATGTGACATTTGTCATGGTAAACTATGACCATCGGTCGCAATAAACTGGAATTATTACATGAATTTCAGCTAAATCGCCTACCTCTTTCAATGTAGCAAAGCACAAATGCAAACATTTACCATACCGTACATATCACATGAATTGTTTAGAATTGAGTCACAGTCTGATGATGAATTGTTAAAAGGAATTGTTGAAAAGTAAAAAATTCAAATTATATTTATATCCGCCGGGTCAAAATGACCCGCGAACCGAACGGTGGAGGTGAAGTGAATCTGAACCGAACTTAAGGGTTAAACAAGGTCATTTGGCACCCTGCAACTATTTACAAGCAACTTTACAGAAAAAAAAACATGATTAAAAATAGGCAGACCTGGCAACACTGACACGGATGCTTCATTTCAGAAAACAAAACACAAGGTTTGCAAAAAAAAGCAGCAAGGCGAGGATCACTCATTTGTTTAGCAGCACATTTCAACGCATGCTTTAAAACATGAAGCATTGATTTGAGACATAAAGACAGAGAGTGCAACACATATAAAATAACAAAAATAAAAATGGAAAGAGGTAGAAATAATGCTAAAATAATGAAATAAAACAACAGTGCAAAGCATGATAAAAAGGAAAACCCCTCAATAAAACGCAGTAGCAGAAAGGATACTTTATGTAACCAGCCTAACCCTATTTGAAACGTAGAGACCTACAAGCCCACATACGTAGAATGTTAAGAAAAAATGCCAGAAAAGTGCATGGATACCGTTACCCACAAGGCCGGGTTACCTTCCCAGGACTGTGCAACCTTTTATAGCACCACATTTGGGCTGGTGGTGGCTCTTCCTTGGTCTCCTGGAAGTTTGAGTGCAAAGCTTCACGCTGATCTGTCAAGCAATGGCTGACATTAGCTGTTTACAGATGGATAGACATGACTAAAAAGACCCTATCTCGCTACACCCCATCCACCACCCCTCTCTAGTCCAGGGGTTTTCAAAGTGGGTGACGGGGCACCCTGGGGTGCCGCGGCGGCAGTCCAGGGGTACCGCGAGATCATTTGATAATATTTGGATACTTTATTTTCAGTCAGTTCTAAACAAATGGCTATTATCTCAACGTTTTCCTCGCAACATAATCACTAAAATATCGTCACTGTCAGGCAGAAACCTCGTATCTCCAAGTTTCAAATGTGTACGTCTTTTGGTAAAGCAAAGCCCTGCTTCATCATACAAGACTGTCGCACAAAACTAGTGAAAACAGCCGATCTACAAGCACACAACGCCTCGCGATGCGAGGCGTTGTGTAATTGTAGATCTGCCGTTTTCACTAGTTTAGTACATTTTATAGATGATAAATTATAAAACGAACGGTTTGGGACATACAAAACCATTGTATGTCCAAGCACTCATTTGTCGTTGTCAACGACCATATGCTATAAATATAAGGTGTTGGGAGTAAAAATTATAATGAAAGGGTGCCTCGGATTAAAAAAAATATTTATGGGGTGCCCTGAGACAAAAAGTTTGGGAACCCCTGCTCTAGACGCCCAGTAGACACTGTTGTTTCTGACCGTTCTGCATGGACCCCCACACACCCTCTCAGGCCTACAAGGGGCCATAATGCACTGTTGTGAAAGAAAGAAGGCTAGATAATGGAATATAACCACCCTGAGGACTACAAACCATTGATTGACCGCTAGACCTACTGCACATATTCGTATACTACTTAAAATCGTTTTGAGCAAAAATGGTGCTTTTTGTCCCAAAGCGACTGCAAAAGATTGCTGCTATTTGTTCCAAAAGGCTTTTGAGTTAAGTGGAAAAAGAAACCTTTTTTTCTGTAAACTAATATAATGTCCAATCAGACATAACAGGATTGGTCAAGCTTCATGTGACATCACAATGTGTAACTAGACTGCACTCTGTCGAAGTGCCAACTTGTGCCTTGTGCCCTTGTAGACAAATATGGCCTACTTGTGCACCAGCAGAGTGCACACGTAGGACGATGAGTGCTCTCTGTATGTGGCACCAATTAGTCAATTGTCTAATTGGTGCCAACACTGCTCCCTCATTGGCTAATTGTTGCCACATACATACAAGTTGAGTCCAAAGGCCCTGCTCCCTCATTGGCTAATTGGTGCCAACACTGACTTTGCTAATTAATTCAACTCCCAGGAGTTGAATTAAAAGTTGTATTAACAGTTTGTGTTTTTTATGTGTGACTAGACACTTTTACAAAGACATTAGTGAAGACATTTCTCGGTAAGGAATTTTTTAGACAATAAATAACAATTCTCCCAATATATGACTTTCAAGCACTTTCCTCACAATGTACATCAAATATACAGCCCAGGTATACCAATGTAGGTCATACGCCTTGTTTAGTCAAGCAGATTGGTATTATTATTCAGCATAGAGGTGGATATGGGTGTGTGATAAACAAATGATTGCCACACCAGTGTGGCCTAGGTTATCCAACCAAAGGCAAAGTTTGCATTGTGACCGGGTGATTCAATATTAATTTCCATGGCAAAACCCATCAAACGAAAAGCGTAAGTGCAGTTGTACAACAAGCAGTACAGAGGAATGATGAGGAGGGGAGGGAATGGTTAGAGGAGGTGAAGTAGAGAGTTCATCATTTGGAGGATTTGCTATCAGGAAGACAGTGACCGTCTGAAGAAGAGACTTCACCAAAACACCCGACTCAGAGATCTGACACTCTCTGCGGGCATCCAAAACGTGAGATCACTTTAACCTTGTGTTCATTGTTCATTAGAATAGTTGTTTTCAGACTAGTTGTTCAAAAATGTTTAGTTGTGTCAATGTTACATTCAGAGAACTGCACTCAAATCCAGACATTATGTTTTTATCTTCTGAACCAGTTACAGCACACCCGCACAGCCTTAAGATGATCGATGACACTCAGGGAAATGGCACCAACTGCTCCTTCCCCTTCGTATCCTCAGAAGACGACACCATTCTGACACTAATGACTGCTATGAGCTCTATCAACATCATCCTGGGTCTCCCCATCAACAGCTACGTTGTGTGGCTGATACTGAGTGGAGCTGGTGGGACGATAGCCTCAGAGTTCTTTTATCTCAACCTGACTGTTTCCATGATCATCTCTTCCCTGAACTCTGTCTTTTACATAGCATGGTTCTTCACAAACAACAATGTTTTAAGCGATATTGGATCCTTTGCTTTTTATGGTCTTTATTATTTCTCTGGTCCATCATTCCAGTGTTGTATCTGTGTGGAGCGTTACATAGCGGTGGTTCACCCTGTGGTTTTTCTCAGGTACAAAGCTCTTCGGTACAGGGTGGCCTGTTGCTGTGTTGTCTGGCTGATGGTGCTCGCATTCAGCTCAATTATGTTTGGGTCAGAAACAGTGTTCAGTTACATCTCTCTGGGCTTTGACACTGTGTGCATTTCTGTGGTGTCTTTCTGCTGCTTCTCGGTCCTCAGAGCTCTGAAACAGCCTGGACCAGGAGAAGGACAGAGGGACAGTGGGGAGGGAAACACCATGAAGAGAAGGGCTTTTAAAATTATTCTCATCAGCTTGATAATAATGGCAGTGAATATACTGAGTCTTATTACTATTGTTGTGGCTATCATAGTAATTAATTCCAACATAGTTAATATCATCACATGTACAATCGCTGTGATGACAGGGTTTGCTCACCCTTTGCTCTTCATCTACAAAGCTGGGAAACTGCCTTGCTTCAAGGGCTTCTGAAAGCAGGATAGATCTCTTACCAGACCTGTGTGTAATATTGTTTTAAATCTAAACTAAATCTTCTGTTGTGTCAGAGAAACTGATTCAAATTATTCAGTTATTTATATTGTTTATGTTTATTGAATAACTCATGGATAAGAAACATTTATTATGTAATTGTATATTCAAATCATGATACAAAAAAGTGCATGTAATTATTCATTGTAAAAAAGAAAACAATTCCTTCTCAAGTTCCCTCTTATAGCAGGTGATATGACACCACTTTATCTGAAATGATTGTTGGTGAATATGTGTTCTATTTCTATTGATCAGAGGTCTGATCAAATGGTTATAGCATAGATGTGGTTAAAAGTTTAGACATGGTTTTGATGTGGTTTAATTACTTATTTCATGATTAGTGTAGAGTTTGGTACAGGATCTGGGAAGATTGTCTACATAATGTAACCTGCTCATTACACATATCTACATTATGATTGTGCCTGGAAAACAAAATAAAAATCTTGTAAGGAAACATATTTTGTTAATGGGTTTTTATCTGATAGAACCACAAATAGACAAAAAGGCAAGAAACCTCATAAGCTCATTATTGTATTATCAACATAGAAACATTAGTCTGATCTTCCCATTGTATACATTTTAACTAAAGGGCACTGCTCGAAGCAAGCCTACAAAGGAAGGATGAGGAGGGAAGGGAATGGTTAGAGGAGGTGAAGTAGAGAGTTCATCTTTTGGAGGATTTGCTATCAGAAAGACAGTGACCGTCTGAAGAAGAGACTTCACCAAAACACCCGACTCAGAGATCTGACACTCTCTGCTGGCATCCAAAACGTGAGATCACTTTGACCTTGTGTTCATTGTTCGTTCAAGTAAGCCATTTACCATGAGAGGGAGTGGGTTGTTGGCTGATTGTTGGCAGTGGTTGTTTGGCACTCGGCTTCGCCTTGTGCCACAACCCTGAAACAGTGGTAAATCAGTCAACAACCCACGACCCTCGAATGGTAAATTGCTTTACTACCACTTCTACCATATAAATGAAAGAAAACACAGTTGTAACTGGAAATGTTACAACTGCAACACAACAGTGGGCGGGGTCCATGAGCCAACTCAAGGTTGTTGACTGATTTACCACTGTTTTAAGCCAATCAGAATCCAGTATCTGAACATGTGACCACAAAAAGTGGTAGAACATACAATATCACATAATGGTCTCGAGCCAACGTGTTGTTGTTATTTATATCAGGTCGCACTTGTTGGTGATGATGTCAAGTGGTAGAGTATTGTACATGATGTATGTACAATACTGGGCTCCCCTTGGGCTATATTGGTACAATATTGGGCTCCCCCAGAGTTAGTGTCGAAGTGTCCTTGCACAAGATGCTGAACCCCTAATTGCTACCGATGAGCAGTTTGGTGCCTTGCATGGTTTCCTCCACCATCTGTGTGTGAGTGTGTGGGTAATATAATTCACAATAATTGTAAAGTACTAAGAGCAGCAACAGTGCTTTTCTGCACATGATGGGAAAACAAATAATCACACCCAGTGTGAAGTGAGCGGTGCGTCCCGCAAAGCTTAATTGACCAATGAGCCAAGTGTGGGACAAACGTACCGTACATACAGACAGACAAAGCACCGCTCAACAACTTTCACTGGAGCAGTGGAAACAGCTACGGGGCCATGGGTGTGTGATAAACAAATTAGCGTTGATGCCCAAGGTAATACTTGAAAGGCGAAGTTTGCATAGTGACCAGGTGATTAATTATACTGTACATTTCCATGGAACACCCATCAAAAGAAAGGTGACAATGCTCACAAGTGCAGCTGTACAACAAACAGTACAGTAGAAGGATGAGGAGGGGAGGGAATGGTTAGAGGAGGTGAAGTAGAGAGTTCATCATTTGGAGGATTTGCTCTCAGGAAGACAGTGACCGTCTAAAGAAGAGACTTCACCAAAACACCCGACTCAGAGATCTGAGACTCTCTGCTGGCATCCAAAACGTGAGATCACTTTAACCTTGTGTTCATTGTTCAATAGAATTGTTGTTTTCAGACTAGTTGTTCAAAAATGTTACATTCAGATTACTGTACTCAAATCAAGCAATTCTTTTTTTCTCTTCTGAACCAGTTACACGCTGCAGAGATGAACGACACACAGGGAAATGGTACCAACTCCTTGGTCCCCTTCATATCCTCAGAAAACGAAACCTATCTGGCAATACGCATTGCTTCCCACTGTCTCAACACCATCCTGGGTCTCCCCATCAACAGCTACGTTGTGTGGCTGATACTGAGTGGAGCTGGTGGGACGATAGCCTCAGAGTTCTTTTATCTCAACCTGACTGTTTCCATGATCATCACTTCCCTGGCCTCTGTCTTTTACATAGCAGGGCTCTTCACAAACAAGATTTTGGCCTATATTACCGCACTTGCTTTTGTTTGTTTTAACATTTTCTCTGCTCCATCATTCCAGTGTTGTATCTGTGTGGAGCGTTATATAGCGGTGGTTCACCCTGTGGTTTTTCTCAGGTACAAAGCTCTTCGGTACAGGGTGGCCTGTTGCTGTGTTGTCTGGCTGATGGTGCTTGCATTCAGCTCATTTTATTTTTGGTCAGTAACAGTGGTGCGTTCCATCTCTCTGGGCTTTGGCATTGTGTGCATTTCTGTGGTGTCTTTCTGCTGCTTCTCGGTCCTCAGAGCTCTGAAACAGCCTGGACCAGGAGAAGGACAGAGGGACAGTGGGGAGGGAAACGACATGAAGAGAAGGGCTTTTAAAATTATTCTGATCAGCTTGATAGTAATGGTAGTGACTATAGTGAGCCATATTACTTATGTTGTAGCTTCTCTGACCGATTTAATCGGATTTGTTAAGGTCTCCACTATTACAATCGTTGTGATGGCAGGGTTTGCTAATCCTTTGCTCTACATCTACAAAGCTGGGAAACTGCCTTGCTTCAAGGGGTTCTGAATGCAGGATAGATCTCTTACCAGACCTGTGTGTAATATTGTTTTAAAATAAATGTAACTCTTCTGCTGTGTGAGAGAGGAACATTCAGTTATTTGTTTTATTTATTTATGTCGTTTATTGAATTACTCATTGATTGGAAACATATATTAAGAAAATGACATTGTATTTATAACTTTATTGTTCATGACAAATGCATGTATTTATTCGTTGTAAGAAGTAAACAATCACTTCAGGTGATTTGATACCACTTTATCTGAAATGATTGTTAGTGAATATTTAACCATCAGATCATGTATTTTCTATGTCTGTTGATCAGAGGTGTGATCAAAGCTTGGTTAAAGGAGTAGTTCGCCACTTTTCAACCTGTCTTCATAAAATAGGTCCTCACTAATGTTCATAATAAAATAGCACAATTTTTTTCTATTCAGTCTGGGTCTCATAGGAGAGCTGTCAAATCATTCTACCGGTGACATCATCGTTTGACAAAAGAAAATTAAATAATATTTTTGAAAAAAAGAAATATTTCGATTTTTATTATCACGAGAACAATAGCTTCCACTTTAACATTGCAACTTTTTCAGGAATAGAAAGCCTGCAGTTTCTATTAGCTTGCATTTCCCATTGATGATGTCACCGGTAGAAGGATTTGACCCACCCACAGCTCTCCTATGAGACCCAAACTGAGTAGAAAAAAATGGTGATATTTTATCATGAACATTAGTGAGGACCTATTATATGAAGACAGGTTGAAAAGTGGTGAGTGCCCCTTTAAGTTTAGACATGGTTTTGATGTGTTTTAATTACTTATTTAATGATTTGTAGAGAATCATTAAATATAGCTACATTATGATTGCAATTGAAGAAAAAAATAAATACAAATCTGGTAAGGAAACATTGTGTTGCTGTGTTTTGCCTGAGAGAACCACACATGAGACAAGAAAGCTCACAAGCTCATTAGATCATATAATCAGCATAGACATATTGGTTGGATCTTCCCATTGTATACATTTTAACTAAAGACCACTCCTCGGAGCACAGGTCTTCACCAGGCTGGGTGGCCTACCCCAGGGCTGTGTCAGTCGTGGGTTACAGCCAAATGGATGTGAAGAAGCTGCGGGGGTAAATGACATTTAAACACATCATTTCGGGGGGTCAACAGATGACAATAAAGAGACATTTTAAAGACTTCTATGCATGTTTACCTTTTAAGAAAAGAAAAAAAGACCATTTCTGCATCAAATGTAATCAACAAACTATATAGGCCCATAAAAACTCGTCAAATATCAGCTGAGGCTCATCAAAAGAGAGAGGCAAACCTCTTTAAAATAGCCGATCTACACGCTCACAACGCCTGGCAACGCAAGCCGCTGTGAGCTTGTGGATCTGCTATTTTGGAACCGAAGAGACTCCTGCATTATTTGGAACCGAAGAAACTCCTGCAATTCCAAGTGCTTGTCAGAGTGGGGGGTCCCCAGTTCAAATAAGATTATTGCTGGGGGTCACGTCTTGAAAAGGTTGAGAACCATTGCTCTAGAGCATACATGGGCAACGGGCCACATGCGGCCCCCACCTTCACTTAATGCGGCACCTTCACTTAACTCATCTGGTGCCGATCCCGAACTAGTTCGGCTTTATTTCAATCCAATACAATCTTTTTTTTATTAATTCACTTACCCCGAGCTGCTTGTAGAGTCGTGGGTGGTCCTGGCTCGCTAGCCGCTAGCCAGCTAGCCGTTCTACTCTGTCCGACGATATATTCCATTAAAAATGGTTTAAAATACATTTTTGAGCTCCCCAATGTTCACCCGATGTTCGGCGCCGCTTCCGATGAGTACACAAGTGTGCCGATCCCGAAGTAGTTCGGCTTTATTTAATTAAATGAATAAAATGATAAGAGGCCTTCTGAAGCCTGGCTTGATTTTTGTAGCTACTAGCCGAAAGCTAACAACGTCCCGGCCGGCCGTAATTTGCGAACGCAATCGCCAATCTCCGCCTAATCCAATGAAAGACTGCATCTTTAAAGGCTTATATCTCTTTTTTGTGTTTTAGGAAAGCGGCGCGAGGTTTATTTACGGCGAAATCGCCCAAAAATGATCTTTTAGATGACAAAATGGGAATAGCCATTCTGTTAGCATCTTCATCCGGGACATTTCCATGCCGTGCATGAACGTGAGCACGTCAGGTCCTGGAAGCTGAAGTCCTGGAAGCTAAAGCGCTCGCCTATGAGAGATGCGCTGGCATTCTTTGGCCCCTAGAGGGCGCTGGCGCTCAAAGAGTTAATGCGGCCCATAGGTTAATAATTGAATACTGATATATTATTGATTTCAGCTGTTACAATTCCAAACATGACCTCCTTTAATTCCGTCAGTCTGTATTAGTAGCTTAATGACTAGTATAGTAGTATTACAATTAATTTTTTTATGTCCAATGTATTTGTATTTACGGTAGGTTCATAAAGTTAACATGAGTATATAACTAAATGCGTAACTAAATGTTACATTTCAGGATTCCAATTAAAAAATACAAAAATAATTCAGGATTCCAATTCAAAAGAAGCAAAAATAGCCGATATACAAGCTCAAAACGCATCGCAGCGCGGTGCGTTTTGAGCTTGTAGATCTGCTATTTTTGCTTCTTTTGTATGAGAATGACAAAGTAGGACGTAGCAATATGCTATGTGGCCCTCTGGAGTGAAGGTGGAAATATAGTGGCCCTCGACATCATCAAAGTTGCCCACCCCTGCTCTAGAGGGTAGGCCTCTGACTTACAGTATAGTATAGGCCTGATACTGCAGATTTAAGAATCCAATCAGAATGGAATATCAAAACCTTGTTTGACGGTCATTGTCACATGACTCATGGGGTCATTTGTGCTTAATTTGGCGAATTAGGCACACACTGATCTGTGTGTGACATGATTCAAATAATGATTGACATGCTGCTCCATGATGCAAAATGATAAACCACCATCATCCATCACCTGCCTGTTACAACAACAGCAGACAGAATGAACCGTGGATGCATGAGGTCACTATGTAAAGTTCTGCACACAACATCAACATGTTTGGACTGCAGCAAGACGGTAACAGGATAGGTGGGCACCATATAGGGACATCTGGGGCTGGGCACCTCCATGTGTCCACAATGCATACAAATACAATATTTGAAAAATGGTTTTCAGTCAAGTAAAGTAGGCACTACTATACAGTAGAGAACTGATCATTTTAGAAGTGGCTTGTACATCTGATGACAGTCTGGAACAGGCAGTCCTTACCAAGGTGCTAAAATACCAACGATACAGCTTGGTTATGAATGTAAACTGCTTGTGTTCATGTATGAAAGTCTCTGTAATGTCCATAAATCAGTTGTGAGAGGCCTGCATATTGCAGGAATACCCAAGCCAAGAGCTAAAGGATATTGGTTACATTCTGTTCAGTGTCTGTGATAATTGGCTGTTGCCACATATGGAGGATGCTTCCTGTATCCGCAATCCTTCCCTTTCCCTTCCCCTTTCCTTCCCTTTCCCTGAAGACTTATTGTTGAGTTTCCCAGGTGTGCAACTATTGTTTGTGCTCTAGAATGTATTGTCAAACATGTAAGTAAAGACAAACTTTACATTTTGTTTTATTACATTAATAAACATTGTCATAAATACTTTATGGTTCCAGTCGCTAGTTTAAATATTACACGCCATGCCATGAAGCCTTGAATTCATGGAGATTCTTCTGTATTTTAGTTTTTATATTCCCGTAAGAAGGACTTAAAAGTGACATCTGAGCCTATGGATAAGCATCTCCAACAGTTCCCACGGAAATATTGTGAAATTAAGCCTGGAAAAGGTGTGGAATTAATTTTATGTTTTGTAAATTTGTTTCTGTGTGTGTATATATATATATATATATATATATATATATATATATATATATATATATATATATATATATATCAGGGGTGCCCAGATCACAAAGGCTGTGCAGGTAGACCACATGACATGCCCCTAAAATAATATATATCATTGTAATCACAAAACCCCTGTTTGTGACTTAAGGTGACTTGATTGATTGACATCAATGCTTTGTTTTCAACAGTCAGTAGCCTTGCAAGGAACCCAAAAACCTCCCACTTCCATACACAATGGGATGAAGACTTTTTTTCCCCCGCCACTATTTCCCATTTCAAGTGCGTTTGTCTTAACGACTGTGCCAATATTCCAAAGCCCCTCAGGTAATTTTTTGGAGAATGAGTAGATCATGTTGAGCTGGTCATTTTAAAAGTAGCTCTCAAGTCCAAAAAGTGTGGGCACCCTCACCCTGGCCCTGATACACACAAAAAAATATGTAACGTGATGTCTAATGTTACTGTATGTAACATGGGTAAAACTGTGTGGGGCCGCCTAATGTATGCAGGACATCATGTGACAATAAATATTGGATCTTCAAGCTAACAACACGTTGCACTGTGATACGTTGTTAGCTTGTAGATCTGTTCTTATTAAAGTGATGGCTTTGCTTTGGTGCACTGATAGAACACTGGAGTAAGAGCCTCATTATTAAGTGTGCCTGCCATGCAATGGCAAAACACTTATTGTAATCCGCCATACTTAAAGTGGCTATGTCACTTAAAGGGGTACTGTCACCTTAAGAAATCATCTTAAAAACAAGTTAATCATTTTTTGATGTCATTGTGGGGATGTGCGATAGGCCAATCAAATTAATTAATTGACTGTTACTTACTGTATGTCTGTACAATGTGAACGTTGTACAGACGTTTTGGACATACAAGGTTTCCACATAACGACGATATGATTGCTGTATACAGTAGGTCTGGGCAGGGGCGGCCTTAAGAATTGGGAGGCCCGTTTCAAGATCTAATTTGGAGGCCCCCCCCCCCCCCCCAACCCTGAAAAAAAAAAAATATATATTTTTTTATTTTTTTTTAATATACTGTATATACCAGAGATCGCGCTAGTATTTTAAACTGCCGGTCAGCGTGACCTGGCACGATTAAAATCTACCAGACATCTAATAAAAAGACCTTTCATAGATATCTGTATGCATTAATGACAACCAGGTCCGTATAAAAGCAGCCTTACACAACCATAAGCATTATGTTTTGGACTGAACTGTTTGAACATAATGCATAGGCTATCCACAAATGTAGGGCCAACTTGCACAAATACTGTACATTAATTACTGTACCCACATACTTACCATTTGCGCATTGGCGTGACATGTTAAGGTAATAAATTAGGATACTCACAAGTTATATTGTGGATACAAGCAGTGGATGCTGTCCCAGCGTCTGGTTTAATAGGACAGGACAGGACAGCCTTTTGGGGAAGTTGACATAATTGCTCCTCATATATATATATATATATATTCCATTCAAGGTAACGTTTTAACGTGTCCAGCTGTCCACATGACATGATTAACACCGTGTTTCATCTGACTGGATGCGACAGAGACAGACCAGTGTTGCGTGCGTCCATGTTTGTTGTTGTCATCTTAAAATGAGCTGGCATTGTTGTTAATTAGTGGTTGAACAACTTGCCAACTTTACTCACAAGTGCCCTCTCGTTTGAAAGGATCTGTGATGTATTCTAATAACAACTTGTTTTGACAGTCCATCCATTTACAGTACTGTACAACTAAACCGCGCGCCTAGCTCGTATTCCAAAGTCAAGCCAAACGGTGTGCAGCGTCAACTTTTGAAATGAAGTGCCATATTAAAATGTTCTAGATAGTCAGCGTGCCATGTCAACATGAATTTTAAAATCCTGACATATTTTGATTACAGGATTACATTGTTATAATGATCATTAGACTCAAGAAATAACCCACCTATCTCCCTGACTCCCTTCCCCAAGTTCAGGGTTTTAATGAATGTAGAATTATGTGCAGGATGTAATTTGTGCAAATTAGGTGACCACGTTTAAAACAATATTTGATTTTAAAATAAAAATCCTCACTCTCACACTTCTGCCAGTGTGCCAGTGATCACCCATCCCATGTGCCAATGTTGGCACCCTTGCCTAAGAGAATTCATTGGTAAAAATGAGTGAGGACCCTGAACAGAGGTTCTCAAACATTTGCATTTAAAAGACAGATTATCTATCTCTCTTTCTTTCCCCCTTGACACAGTGGAGGCAGAATAGATGGCAGCCGTGTCTGCCTGCAGTGTAGTGTCCTGAGACAACTTGTTGTGATTTTGTCATTTTAATAAAATGTCATTGAAAATCAATCTGATGATTAAATATTAACAACCAATAACTCAGATTAAAGTGGGATCTTTAATAAAGTTTTATTTTCATTTAGTCCCGTACCAAACTCTACACTAAAGAGAGTTAAATTAAAAAGTAATTACATAAGTGGTTAAGTTTAGACATGGGTTTGATGTGATTAATTATTAATCACATCAAACCCATGTCTAAACTTAACCACTTGCAACTTATCACACCTATTGATCACACCTTTGATCAATAGACATAGAACACATATGATCTGATGGTTAAATATTGACTAACGATCATTTCAGATCAAATCACCTGATATAAGAGTGAACTTCAGGAAAGCTAATTTCAACTTTTTCACACATTTACAATCATTAATAAGCACACATTCATTTAACCTGAGGAACCCATTTTCCTTTTCAAAAAAGGAGTATGATTACATTTTGAAAATATAGTTTTCTCTACCATGAGTAATTCAATAAACGACGACATGACAAATAGCAGAATAATTCAAATACAGTGGCATATTTAGTTTGATTAAAACACAGCCTAGAGGTCTGGTAAGAGATATATCCTACTTTCAGAACCCCTTGAAGCAAGGCAGTTTCCCAGCTTTGTAGATGTAGAGCAAAGGAAGAACAAAGGCTGATATCACAGCTATCGTATATGCGATGCTTATAGCAACTAGGCTCTGGTATTTCAGTATTATACCTGTAGTAAGAGAGATCATAGTAATAAAATAGGGAATGTTGCTCACCGTAGACAGTAACATTAATATCAAGCTGATCAGAATAATTTTAAAAGCCCTTCTCTTAATAGTGTTTCCCTCCCCATTGTCCCTCTGTCCTTCTCCTGGTCCAGGCTGTTTCAGAGCTCTGAGGACCGAGAAGCAGCAGAAAGACTCCACAGAAATGCACACAATGTCAAAGCCCAGAAAGATGTAAGACAAAACTGTTACTGACCAAAAAATAAACGAGCTGAATACAAGACTCATCAGCCAGACAACACAGCAACAGGCCACCCTGTACCGAAGAGCTTTGTACCTGAGAAATACCACAGGGTGAACCACCGCTATGTAACGCTCCACACAGATACAACACTGGAACCATGGACCAGAGAAGAAGAAAAAATCTTGGAAAAAGCCGCGAATTATGGCAAAGATAAATGTGCCTGTGCCGCTCCCTGCCAAGCCAAAGACAGAGGCCAGGCAGAATATGATCACAGATACAGTCAGGTTGAGATAAAAGAACTCTGAGGCTATCGTCCCACCAGCTCCACTCAGTATCAGCCACACAACATAACTGTTGATGGGGAGACCCAGGATGAGGTTGATAGAGTCCATAGCAGTAAATAGTGCCAGAATGGTGTCGTTTTCTGAGGATATGAAGAGGATGGAGGAGTTTGTGCCATTTTCCTGTGTGTCATTCATCTTAAGGTTGTAGTGTGCGTTGCAACTGGTTCAAAAGAGAAAAACATATAATGGCTGTTTTTGAGTGCAGTTAACTGAATATAACAATGACGCAACTAAACATCTTTGAACATCTCTTGGCATTGTTCTTATGAAAACAACTATTCTTATGAACAATAAACACAAGGTTAAAGTGATCTCACGTTTTGGATGCCAGCAGAGAGTCTCAGATCTCTGAGTCGGGTGTTTTGGTGAAGTCTCTTCTTCAGACGGTCACTGTCTTCCTGAGAGCAAATCCTCCAAATGATGAACTCTCTACTTCGCTCCTCTTCGCTTCTAAAAGTTCCCTTCCCTCCTCATAACTGCTTGTTGTACAGCTGCACCTATGAGCATTGTTACCTTTCTTTCTATGGGTTTTCCATGGACATGTACAGTCACTATGCAAACCTTGCCCTCGGTTCGATTACCTTGAGCATCAATGATCATTTGTTTACCACACACTAGTAGCTGTTTCCACTGCTCCAGTGAAAGTTGTTGAGTGGTGCTAACCGCTCCTACATCTGGTTTTGTACGTACAGTACATATGTCCACACTTGGTCAATTAAAGGACAACTTTGTTTTTTTACAACAAGGGTTCATATTTTAGATTGTAATTAGAGAAAAGAAAAGGTGAGTGTTAAAATGTTTTCTTTTGCTTCGTTCTATTGTTTTATCGTGTTTACCGTGCTAAAATGTGGGGCATGCGTACGCATGGGGGCATGTGTACAAGTGGCTAAATATGTATTTTTAGACACAATAAGCCAGCAGTTTCTTTATTGCTATTTACAGTAACACTTCTAGCCCCCATAAGTCACATCCAACCATGAAAGGTTGCGTTGTATCTTGGGAATGGGCATATTCTGTGTAAAATGACATATTTAGCCACTTGTACGCATGCCCCCAGCCACTGAAATAAGATTCTCTAAAACAATAGAAAGAAGTAAATGAAATAATTTTAACACTCATCTTTTATTTTCTTTAACCCTTTTGTGCCTATCCCGAACAAGTTCGGCTTTATTTCAATCCAATACAATATTTTATTTGCTATTTTACTTACCCCGAGCTGCTTGGAGCAACGTGGGTGGTCCTTGCTCGTCCAGCGCTAACCAACGAGAGACGCTAGATGGTCCGACGATTTATTCCATTGAAAATGGTTTAAAATAAAGTTTAGAGCCCCCCAAAAAAACCTCAATCTATACTGTCGGCGGCGCGACGTATTCCGGGGTGCCTATCCCGAAGTAGTCCGGGATATTTAATAAAATGAATTATTTAATCGGAGGCCTCAACGAACGTCCATCCATGGTCCGGGCCAACACTCGGCCATACACGGGCCGTAGTCGCGCTAACGGCCGCATCGCGCCGCCCACTCCAATAATAAATCACATCTTTAGACGGGATTTTCTCCGGATTGTGTTCCCAGACCCAAAGAGAAAGTTTTTTGCGACTGAAATAGCTTAAGATCGGGCTTCTAAAGGGGTTAGCATTTTGGCTACGTGTCAGCTAGCTTCCTCCTCTCGTCCCACATAGCATTGGCTGGAGTGAAATCCCAAGGCACAATTGACCGATCGCTATGCCCCTCCTAAAGCCGTCCTTGCCCAATGCCACGCTAGACGACAGGTTACTAAGGCGGGTGCCTTGGCAAGCTGCCATGGCGGCGTGCTTCGGTGTGTACCGAGTCTGGCTGCTAGAAGCTATGCTATGGAGTTGGTAACAGTCCAAGACATACTCAAAGAAATCATCGCACATTTCTGGAGTAGTGGTTCGGAAATATCCGAGAGAACAAGGCAGAAAGGATTGCAATATGCATTTGAAAAATACATACACACCATTATCTGTCACCGGAGTAATGACAATGAGAAAGTATTTAAAATCGAGGCGAAAGCTCACCGGTCGCAATGCAAAAGTCAGCCACCCCACGTCTTATCCATTAATGTCGTGGATAGACACATAACAGAACAACAATGTTCTTGCATTGCAGGGTAAGTAATTAAATTATTTTATTTGAAGTTAAGGTTCAGTCATGACTTTCATAGTTTTCGCGTGTTTAAGCCCCTTATTGGTGAATCATCCTGTTTCCATTTGTTTATAGCGCCCCGGGATATTGTTCCCACATCGTGGGCTTAATAAACACCCTGGATGTTATGATGGCCCAAGTGGAAAGCCCAGGGCGATCATCTACCAGTTTGCCACAAGAATGGCACATCCCCAGGGGGGCAAAAATACAAGCAGTGCCCATATCCAGCGTGGTGGTCAGTAAAGCCATCAAGGTCCGCAAACGAAGACCTATCGACTGTCACTACACTGGGAAACGGTAAGGGTCGGGGGGCAGCCAGGGGTATTCATACTTTATTTACGCACCAGGGTAAGTTAACTTGCAAAGCCTCATTTGAGTTAAGAAACCTTTGTTTAACGGATGCACATCATCATCAGCTCTGGTCCAATGCGTTAGTTCTCCTAGCCCTGCTATAACGCTGTGTACTCAAAGCTGGATAATCTAATGTACGACCGCCCTGGGTGAACCGTTACCTCTGTGTGCGCAAGCGAATCCGTTCGCGTCTACATAACTACACAAACGTTCACATTTCACAAACAAAGTGCTTAATAAAGTCACAACCGATAGCTTACCCTGGCCGGAGATGTAGAAATCCTGTCCGGCATAGCGTTCTTTAATAAAAAAAAAGCCTTTTTATCCGATCGTGTTGTTTTCCCATGTATTTCCTGGGGTTCCCCAAGCGCACCAACCCCGTCTATTGAACACTGAGATATGGGCGTGGCCTTGCAAAAATGGGTCCGGAAATACATGGGAAAACATAACACGATCGGATAAAAAGGCTTTTTATTAAAGAACACAATGCCGGCCAGGATTTCTACATTTCCGGCCAAGGAAAGCTATCGTTTGTGACTTTATTAAGCACTTTGTTTGTGAAATTTGAACGTTTGTGTAGTTTGTAGACGCGAACGGATTCGCGTGCGCAAACAGAGCTAAAGGGTCGGCCAGGACGGTCGTCAGATTATCAACGACCATCCCGTTTCAGGGTTGGAACTTATCATGCGCATATTTTTGAGGTTCACACAAACTGTAACAAAGATATGTATTGACAACCAAGTGGTATGACCGTATACCTTCTTTCATATGGGATGATTCATGGTGTTTTCTGGTTTGTTTAGGATGAGGAGCAATGCAATAAATGATGAGGACTTAAGTTTGTTGCAGAGGATGAGAGGTGCTCCCATCAGCTACTTGGCCAACAGACCCCCTGTCGAGGTAGCTGTAGGAGGAAGCAGCTACCCACTTGGAAGTGGTTTGATCAGGTATAGGAAAAGCACTTGACTGAACAGTTCAGTTTGTTTAATCCAAATTTCATTCCACATAAGTACATGGACACAAGATTGTACCAACCAACCAACCAACCATTTATTCAAAACTAATTTTTCTGGTCTGTGTCAGAGTCAGACCCCAGGAAGATTCGCTTGTCGTGGCAAAAGCTAATAAACAAAATATCACATAATAACTCAAAATGTATATAGCACTTTTCTGATAACCCAAATACATTTGACAAGGGGGGTAAGAGAGAACTAAGAATAAACTATTTAGTTTACATTAAGGGAAAGCAACCAAAAATAAAAATATATCACAAAACCACATGGAAATACTATGTGTGTGCGCACACACACACACACACACACACACATATATACACACACAGTATAAGATCTCTCTCTCTCTCTCTCAGTCTCAAGTCAAGGAGTCACTCGTCTTTGATGATGTGTGGTTGGAAGTTGGACAGCATGCTAACCACATACCATATTTGATTTATGTTACTCAGACGAGTGAGCGGGATCTGACCAGAAATAATCTTAAATTTCTTTATTTTGCCAATGGCTCTTTTCCACGTGAACTCTGTGTTTAGCTATTTTTTTGGTTATCTTAACATCTGCATGTGGCATCTGACGATTGGACCTGGAAAAAGGTGGAATGTTAAGTTTCAGACCAATATCTTCCACTTCTTTTTCAATAAGAAAACCCTTATCGGTCATTAACCCATCTCCTGCATTTAGGTAGCCACAACGAATCAAACCCTGCAGTTGCTCTATGAGATTGCATCTATTAAAGAGTTCTTTGTCTGAGATGGATCCAGTGAAGAGGGCAGACACATAGATGAGAGCACCTCGGGGGTCACAGGCAACCAGAGACTTGAGTGTTTTGGCAGACTTGTATGTAGAATACGTCATACTCTGCAAGACTAATGATGTAGGCTTCTCTATTTTTAGTTCTGTGCAGTCCAGTATTGCAAAGGTGTTTGGGAAGTCCTGTTTATAGTTAGCTGGCATGTTCTGTGAAATCACATCTCTGTGCGGCCAAATGGCTAGTTGGCCAAGTCTGTCATACATGTAATCTACCCAGGAGTTAAAAAGTGTGCTGACAGTCTGGAAAGGAATGTGAAATTTATGTGCCAGATCTTTGTGGTTAAAGTTTTGCCGAAATTTCATTAATGTGAATAAAAACTGACAACGCAAGGGCATTAATCGGATATGTTGGTCTACTTTTAAGTATGTGAGAGGAATGGGTGTTAGTGGGGCATCTGGATTATTAGGCAGTTTGAAAAATTCACACAAGTCGTTGAACTGATCATATGTGAATCCGGTGTTGTAATGGAAATAACCTGGGACAGAACTTTCATGTAATGTTTCTGGAGTGGTTGCACGTGCAGTTTCAAGTTGTTTTCTGAGCAGCTGGATGTGGGCATCCTTTGCATCCAGGTCCATTTTCTGTTGTTCCACTGTGTCCTTGAGGGTTGTCAGCTCCTCTTCATGGTTGAATGTGAGATGATGTGCCTCTGTAATGGTACAAATAACAAAAAAGAAAATCATTTAATCATGTGTTTCATTGTCTCCCTTATTACAGCTTCCTCTCATCTGCACAGCTCAACCAACACCACCTGCAAACCACCATTTCCCAGATTTTCCACTACCACCACAACCAACAGATGTCTGTACAGTTCTGAATAACAATGAAATGAATCACTACAATAACATAACCATCACTTTGTCTGAGGCAATCAACCTAGAACTTCAAACCAGACAACAGAACACATCAGACCTCTGGCATCTGGCACGGACTCCACGATTAACATCAAGTGACTTTCATAGAATATGCTCCATAGAGCCAACCATGAAAGTCTGGCTACTGCCCTCAAGACCCCTGTACAAAGAAGAACCAAGGCCATGAAAAGAGGGATAGACCTTGAGTCCACTGCAGCAAAACAGTATTCTGAGATAACAGGCAATATTGTATTACCATGCGGCTTTGTAGTGAACCCACAAGCTCCTCATCTTGGCACTTCACCAGACAGGAAAATCATTGAGAAGAAGGGGGATACCACACACTATGGCCTTTTAGAGATAAAGTGTCCATCAAAAGACAACATTCAAGAGTGTGCGTATCTAAAGAGGCAGGCAGATGGGAGCTACAAGCTCAAAGAAAGCCACGCATACCACTTCCAAATAATGGGCCAGATGGGACTCACAGGGATGCTATGGTGTGACTTTCACGTGATGTGCACAAATGACTTCCATCTTGAGCGGATTCATTTTGATACAGTTAAGTGGTGTGGGATGAAAAAAAAATTAGACACGTTTTTCTTTGACTATTTTGTTAGTAGCCACCAGGGTTAAATAAATGCACTTACCATTGATGGGGAGGTTTGAGGTGGATGCTGGTGCACTGTGTTGTTGTTGTGATGCACTTTTACTGAGGTTTAAGGGGGATGCTGGTGCACTGTGTTGTTGTTGTGATGCACTTTCACTGAGGTTTAAGGGGGATGCTGGTGCACTGTGGTGTTGTTGTGATGCACTTTCACTGAGGTTTAAGGGGGATGCTGGTGCACTGTGGTGTTGTTGTGATGCACTTTCACTGAGGTTTAAGGGGGATGCTGGTGCACTGTGGTGTTGTTGTGATGATGCACTTTGAGTGATTGTTGAGGTGGATGCTTCAGCAATCGGTTCACTGCGGATTCTGTAGCACACACACACAAAAAAAGACTGACTTTTGCATAGCAATCGGTGAGCCTTTGCCTCGATTAGGATTTATTTACTCATTGTCATTATTCCGGTAACACATTATGTTGTGTATGTACATTTCAAATGCATTTTCGTTTTCCTTTCTGCCTTGTTCTCTCGGATATTTCCAAACCACTACTCCACAAACATCACCATTACATTAAAGCACTATGAAATCAACTACTATGTCCTGATTTGCACAACAAACCTTTTGGCTGGAGGGTTTCTGCAGCCTCCCAAAAGTTCCCGTTTTTGCTGACCGTCAAACACAGGCATATTAGCAGCTACAGGATTGGGAAAGTCTGGCGTTGGTTGTCCATCCACAAAATGCTGAGAGGGGGAGACCAGTGATAGCGTCTTTGTTTACAACTTGCCTCAAATGACACAATACTGTCCTTACTCAAATGTTAAAACCAGTGATGCCGTGGTCTTGGGTCGCGCGTCGCGCACCCGACGACCCATATATTTTCTCAGCCGGGGTCTCGCACCCCCCCCCCTCAAGTTAACACCTCGACAACTGTTTTAACAAAGAAACGAGCCTATATGCATATTATCAATAGGCCTGTATAGTAGGTGTTTTGAGCGACGTTCGAGACCCTCCCAATCATTGAATCACCACTGCACCACTGGTTAAAACACAAGCTTTTATTCATAACCGTAACAGCAATGTATGTGGCATGCAAAAGCTGAGTGTGGTGTGTGTGTGTGCGTGCGTGTGTGTGTGTGTGTGTGTGTTTAACTAGATTGTTAGCGTTAGCATCTTACCTTGGAACAAACGTAATAGTTAGTAGTTATCTTTGCTGGCGTCAGCGGCTTCAGCAAGTCAGATCTTCCACACTGTTTAATCCATAAAATACATTTCTCCAGCTGTGTTTTTGGTTTGGGGAAAGGGAAAAAAACAACACCCCCCTCCAAACGTTCCGGATATCTTGCATCCGAGTTGCATTTCAAGTATACGCACCGCTTAGGCATTTTTGCTCTAGACAGCTTTGGAGCTTGCCAAGGCACCCGCCTTAGTAACCTGTCGTCTAGCGTGGCATTGGGCAAGGACGGCTTTAGGAGGGGCATAGCGATCGGTCAATTGGGACAGTGTCGACGGAAGCTAGAGCGAAGGTCTATAGAGAGATTTCTGGCACTCTAGCGGCCACTTGTGGCCCGGGGCACTGTATGAGTTAATTACAATCTAAAATATGAACCCTTGTTGTAAAAAACTTAAGTTGTCCTTTAAGCTTTGCAGGACGCTAAATGAAATGAACTCATATAAAGCACCGCTCACTTCACACTGGGTGTGATTTTTTTCCTTCATATTATTATTTTTTTCATCATGTGCAGAAAAGCACCGTTGCTGCTCGTGAATGACATCGCCACATCCATGTGGCCGAGATTATCCAACCGACCGGATGATTCAATATTAATTTCCATGGCAAAAGTAATTGTCACAACATGACTCATGAGTTCATTTGTGCCTAATTTGGTGAATTAGGCACACGTTGATCTGTGTGTGACATGATTCAAATAATGATTGACATGCTGCTCCATGATGCAAAATGATAAACCACCATCATCCATCACCTGCCTGTTACAACAACAGCAGACAGAATGAACCGTGGATGCATGAGGTCACTATGTAAAGTTCTGCACACAACATCAACATGTTTGGACTGCAGCAAGACGGTAACAGGATAGGTGGGCACCATATAGGGACATCTGGGGCTGGGCACCTCCATGTGTCCACAATGCATACAAATACAATATTTGAAAAATGGTTTTCAGTCAAGTAAAGTAGGCCTACACAGTAGAGAGACAGTAGAGAATTGATCATTTTAGAAGTGGCTTGTATATCTGATGACAGTCTGGAACAGGCATTCCTTACCAAGGTGCTAAAATACCAACGATACAGCTTGGTTATGAATGTAAACTGCTTGTGTTCATGTATGAAAGTCTCTGTAATGTCCATAAATCAGTTGTGAGAGGCCTGCAGATTGCAGGAATGCCCAAGCCAAGAGCCAAAGGATATCGGTTAAATTCTGTTCAGTGTCTGTGATAATTGGCAGTCGCCACATATGGAGGAGACGATGCTTCCTGTATCCGCGATCTGTTTCCCTGAACACTTATTGTTGAGTTTCCCAGGTGTGCATCTAACTATTGTTTGTGCTCTAGAATGTATTGCCAAACATGTAAAGACAAACTTTACATTTTATTGTATTACATTAACTCATTGGCCGCCTCCCCCGATAGTCACGAGAAAATTCCAATGTCGCTCCCCGCCAGGCCCGATAGTCCCGAGAATTTGCTTTTATATAATGTAATGTTTAATTACATTATTCTGCAGCCCGTGAAAAAGTTTGAGCTTTCAGTCATATAACGAACCAAAGATATCACTCATCACAGTAAGTGTGTTTGAAAACAAGAGTGTAATAACGTATAAATCTCAATAGAAATGAATAAAACTCCCAATAAACCACAGTGAATGCATTTAGCGTGGCAGAGCGCAGCCCGCAGAGTGCAATCAGCGGCACACTGGCCACACGCATGTAAAGGGATGTGGGGCAGGGATGTGCAGAGAATATTTAGAGAGGCAGGGGCTGACATTTCTAAAGGGGCCTTTTGGTGGACAATTCTATTGAATGCAGCCCTCAGGGGCAGGGGCTCAAGCCCCCTTTGATGTCTATGTGTGTACATGCCTGGTGAAGGGGCTGGCAGAAGCGACAACGGAGCAGCTGGATCTGAGACCATTTTGCACAAATCAAACAAAATCCAGTAAAATGTTCACTTGGAAAGCCATGACCTGCCTCATTGGCCAACAACACACAGCTTCATCATAACCCCCAAAGTCTCGACAACAAAATATATGTCCCAGGCAGCCAGACAACAACGAAGATCAGAAGATCAGATCAGCAGGAGCGTCACAAGGGAAAAGTGGGACGAGTCTGAGTTACTAGGGCCCAAGGTGGAAGGGGCTTCATTATTTTATACTTTTGCTATTGAAAAATAGCAGATCTACAAGCTTGCAGCGCGACACTCGGTGCCATGCTGTGAGCTTGTATATATCTATTTTTTAAATCCCCCTATGTAGAAAATTCATGGGGGGCCCGCAGTGAATCCTTGTACCCAGGGCCCAGCACCGACACCCAGTTGGAACAGATCCTCAGCCCACTACAAAGTGTACCAACACAACGTATAGAAAGCCTGGTGAGGCGAGGCCGAGGTTACAAACAACACAATCACCTACTGGACAAGATGCAGTCGGCCGGTCCAGTCACCACCAACCGATCTTCAAGCCCTGCTACGGGAGTGGAGAGGAGAAAATATCCCCCCCCCCCCGGCGGAGTCCTCAATCAGGCGACCATTGTCTGAAGAAAAGCAACGTGTTGCGTCCATATAACTTCCATCGGTATGTAACAAAACTGGTGAAAATAGCAGATCTGCAAGCACACAACGCCTCGCATCCAAGCACGACCATGGAGCCTGATGGAGGAGTTGTTCTAGGTGTATTATATTCCAGTTATCAGGAAAGGGTCGCGTCCAAACTCCCAGCGGTGGAACAAAAAAAAAGGAGTGAAAATAGCAGATCTACAACGCGTCGCGACAGTGGAATCCAACAGGGAAGAAACGAAAACACGGCGATCGTCATTGTCAGTAAGTTACTGTTGTTTCCATCCTCCTAACCTAAACTAACTGTAACAGTTAGTTTACCTAGGCTAGAAGACTCTTCCTGCTCACTTGGCTGATATGCTCCTGCGTGCGTCCCTATGGCGTGCACGCGCAATCGCGCATGTGCGCGTGTTTGAGGCGTGCCGCGCAACGAGTCCTTGCAGCCTGAAGCCGTGAAGGAAGGAAACGAGCTCGCGCCTGAGGCAATATCACCACTGGGCGTATGTGATCGCTGCAGTCTGTTCCGCTCTAAAGCCCGCCTACTGTATCCGGTTATGTAACACTCACATGCATGCAAGACACGTTTCCGCATCCGGTATAGACCCAGGCCGGATCACCAACAAGCAGAGTAACTTGATTGCTATCAGTTCTCTACCAAGCCACCGAGGCAAGCCAGTAGTTTGCGCACATCAAGAGAGCAGCATGAGAGCGATTCAATTCAAAGGAACGTTATTGGCATGAGAAAACATAGGCTACGTTTACATCGCCAAAGCAAGTGCCACAAATAAATAAAAACAGTTGAATATGGGGAACATATTTACAGTTATACACATAGGCCTTGCCTTATATAAAGTTATACGTTATAAGTGTGTGTGTGTGTGTGTGTGTGTGTGTGTGTGTGTGTGTGTGTGTGTGTGTGTGTGTGTGTGTGTGTGTGTGTGTGTGAAAATGTGATCTGTGCAAAATAAAACACTTGAATGCTGAATAAAAGGTAAAAAGCTTATTTATATTTGTGTGAAGTCAGTATGACGCCCTAAGGGCAAGAGGTGACCTATTACAGCCCTATTACACTATTCCAGTTATTGCCCTATTACACAATTACACTTATTACACTAGTAAACTTATCTGATAAGTGCCTGACGCCATAAATACAAATATCAACTGAATTATCCACTTGAAAAGCGATCGATCACAAAAAGGTCAATATCTCCAGTTTTATCAATTAGAGCTGGATTTTGGTCAAAAATGGCTATTTTGAGATGGCTGCAACTATAGAAAAAAAAGCTTTTTATTTTTATTTTTATTTTTTTGGTGAGACTAGAGGTTGTCTTCTTTCTTTTCAGGTACTGTAACTAATTGTCGAAAAAACACAGAATTTAGGAAAAATGTCAATATAAAAAAAATATATAAATTTTTTTATTAAACAAAATGGCAGGAGAGCCATACAGTCAATGTTAAAATGGGGGCCAATGTGTTAATAAACATTGTCATGAATACTTTATGGTTCCAGTCGCTAGTTTAAAGTGGGACTCATGAATTCATGGAGATTTTTCTGTATTTTAGTTTTTATATTCCCTTAAGAAGGACTTAAAAGTGACATCTGAGCCTATCTCCAACAGTTCCCACGGAAATATTTTGAAATTAAGCCCGGAAAAGGTTTGGAATTAATTTAATGTTTTGTAAATTGTTTGTATGTATATATATATATATATATATATATATATATATATATATATATATATATATATATATATATATCAGGGGTGCCAAGATCACAAAGGCTGTGCAGGTAGACCACATGACATGCCCCTAAAATAATATATATCATTGTAATCACAAAACCCCTGTTTGTGACTTAAGGTGACTTGATTGATTGACATCAATGCTTTGTTTTCAACAGTCAGTAGGCTTGCAAGGAACCCAAAAACCTACCACTTCCATACACAATGGGATGAAGACTTTTTTTTCACCGCCACTATTTCCCATTTCAAGTGCGTTTGTCTTATATGTAACGATAGTGCCGCTATTCCAAAGCCCCTCAGGTAATTTTTTGGAGGATGAGTAGATCATGTGGAGCTGGTCATTTTAAAAGTAGCTCTCAAGTCCAAAAAGTGTGGGCACCCTCACCATGGCCCTGATACACACAAAAAATTATGTATGTGTGTATGTTTTTATGTTTTGTCTATTGATATTGTTCATAAAACATGTCCCAAAACACATCTAACGTGATGTCTAACGTTACTGTGGGTAAAACTGTGTGGGGCCGCCTAATGTATGCAGGACATCATGTGACAAAAATAATGGATCTTCAAGCTAACGACACGCTGCACTGTGATACGTTGTTAGCTTGTAGATCTGTTATTAAAGTGATGGCTTTGTCTTGGTGCATTGATATAACACTGGAGTAAGAGCCTCATTATTAAGTGTGCCTGCCATGCAATGGCAAAACACTTATTGTAATCCGCCATACTTAAAGTGGCTATGTCTCTTAAAGGGGTACAGTCACCTTAAGAAATCATCTTAAAAACAAGTTAATAATTTTTTGATGTCATTGTGGGAATGTGCGATAAGCCAATCAAATTAATTAATTGACTGTTACGTACTGTATGTCTGTACAATGTGAACGTTGTACAGACGTTTTGGACATACAAGGTTTCCACATAACAACGACGATATGATTGCTGTATACAGGAGGTCTGGGTAAAAGTTATGGAATAGTTTAGAGCAGGGGTCAGTGAACCTTTTGAAATGAAGTGCCATATTTTAATTTTCTAGATAGTCAACGTGCCATGTCAACATGAATTTTAAAATCCCGACATATTTTGATTTCAGGAAATTGTTATAATGATCATTAGACTCAAGAAATAACCCACCTATCTCCCTGACTCCCTTCCCCAAGTTCAGGGTTTTAATGAATGTAGAATTATGTGCAGGATGTAATTTGTACAAATTAGGTGACCACGTTTAAAACAATTTTTGATTTTAAAATAAAAATCCTCTCTCTCACACTTCTGCCAGTGTGCCAGTGATCACCCATCCCGTGTCCGTGTGCCAATGTTGGCACCCTTGCCTAAGAGAATTCATTGGTAAAAATGAGTGAGGACCCTGAACAGAGGTTCTCAAACATTTGCATTTAAAAGACAGATTATCTATCTCTCTTTCTTTCCCCCTTGACACAGTGGAGGCAGAATAGATGGCAGCCGTGTCTGCCTGCAGTGTAGTGTCCTGAGACAACTTGTTGTGATTTTGTCATTTTAATAAAATGTCATTGAAAATCAATCTGATGATTAAATATTAACAACCAATAACTCAGATTAAAGTGGGATCTTTAATAACGTTTTATTTTCATTTAGTCCCGTACCAAACTCTATACTAAAGAGAGTTAAATTAAAAAGTAATTACGTAATTAATCAGATCAAATCACCTGATATAAGAGTGAACTTCAGGAAAGCTAATTTCAACTTTTTCCACACATTTTATCATTAATAAGCACACATTCATTTAACCTGAGGAACACATTTTCCTTTTCAAAAAAGGAGTATGACTGCATTTTGAAAATATAATTTTCTCTACCATGAGTAATTCAATAAACAACGACATAACAAATAGCAGAATAATTCAAATACAGTGGCATATTTAGTTTGATTAAAACACAGCCTACAGGTCTGGTAAGAGATCTATCCTACTTTCAGAACTCCTTGAAGCAAGGCAGTTTCCCAGCTTTGTAGATGTAGAGAAAAGGATGAGCAAAGCCTGATATCACAGCTATTGTATATGCGATGCTTATAGCAACTGGGCTTTGGTATTTCTGTATTACAGTAATAAAAAAGGGAATGTTGCTCATCATAGTCAGTAACATTAATATCAAGCTGATCAGAATAATTTTAAAAGCCCTTCTCTTCATGGTGTTTCCCTCCCCACTGTCCCTCTGTCCTTCTCCTGGTCCAGGCTGTTTCAGAGCTCTGAGGACCGAGAAGCAGCAGAAAGACACCACAGAAATACACACAATGTAAAAGCCCAGAAAAATGTAACATAACACTGTTACTAACCAAAAAATAAACAGGCTGAATACAAGATTCATCAGCCAGACAACACAGCAACAGGCCACCCTGTACCGAAGAGCTTTGTACCTGAGAAATACCACAGGGTGAACCACCGCTATGTAACGCTCCACACAGATACAACACTGGAATGATGGAACAGAGAAGAAGAAAAAATCTTGGAAAAAGCCGCCAATAAAAATAAATGTGCTCCCTGCAAAGCCAAAGACAGAGGCCAGGCAGAATATGATCACAGATACAGTCAGGTTGAGATAAAAGAACTCTGAGGCTATCGTCCCACCAGCTCCACTCAGTATCAGCCACACAACATAGCTGTTGATGGGGAGACCCAGGATGAGGTTGATAGAGTCCATAGCAGTAAATAGTGTCAGAATGGTGTCGTCTTCTGAGGATACGAAGGGGATGGAGGAGTTTGTGCCATTTCCCTGAGTGTCATTCATCTTAAGGCTGTAGTGTGCCCTACAACTGGTTCAAAAGAGAAAAACATAATGGCTTTTTTTAAGTGCAGTTAACTGAATATAACAATGACACAACTAAACATTTTTGAACAACTCTTGGCAATGTTCTTATGAAAACAACAATTCTAATGAACAATGAACACAATGTTAAAGTGATCTCACGTTTTGGATGCCAGCAGAGTCTCAGATCTCTGAGTCGGGTGTTTTGGTGAAGTCTCTTCTTCAGACGGTCACTGTCTTCCTGAGAGCAAATCCTCCAAATGATGAGCTCTCTACTTCGCTCCTATTCGCTCCTAAAAGTTCCCTTCCCTCCTCATAACTGCTTGTTATACATGCTGCACCTATGAGCATTGTTACCTTTCTTTTGATGGGTTTTCCATGGACATGTACAGGGAGGGTAAATCACCCGGTCACTATGCAAACCATGCCCTCGGTTTGATTACCTTGGGCATCAATGATAATTTGTTTACCACACACCCATGGCCCTGTAGCCGTTTCCACTGCTCTAGTGAAAGTTTTTGAGTGGTGCTAACTGCTCCTACAGCCGGTGTTGTATGTACGGTATGTATGTCCCACACTTGGCTCATAACTCATAAAAGCATCGCTCAGTTCACACTTGGTGTGATTATTATTTTTTTCATCATGTGCAGAAAAGCGCTGTTGCTGCTCTTAGTACTTTACAATGATTGTGAATTACATTCACCCACAAACACAATTAGGGGTTCAGTATCTTGCGCGAGGACACTTCGACAATAACTCTGGGGGAGCCCGGGATCGAACAGATTCCGGCCACTCTACCTCCTGAGCCACTGCTGCCCACTAATGCTTTGAGCCTGAGTTCCTCAAATCCTGCGTTGCGGGTCACACAAGTCACACAACTACTCTTTATCTCTCTCTCTCTCTCTCTCTCTCTCTCCCAGACACACACACACACACACACACACACACACACACACACACACACACACACACACACACACACACACACACACACACACACACACACACAAACACGCACGCATACACGCGCTCGCACATGCGCTCGCGCACACACACACACACACACACACACACACACACACACACACACACACACACACACACACACACACACACACACACACACACACGCGCCCGCATACACGCGCTCGCACACACGCTCGCGCACACACACACACACACACACACACACACACACACACACACACACACACACACACACACACACACACACTCTGTCTGTCTGTCTGTCTGTCTGTCTGTCTGTCTGTCTGTCTGTCTGTCTGTCTGTCTGTCTGTCTGTCTGTCTGTCTCTCACTCTCTCTCTCTCTCTCTCTCTCTCTCTCCAAAAAGCTTTTGAGTAGGCCTACGTGGATAAATAAACTTTTTTCTGTAAACTAATATAATGTCCAATCAGACATAACAGGATTGGTCAAGCTTCATGTGACATCACAATATGTAACTAGACTGCACTCTGTCTAAGTGCCAACTTGTGCCTTGTGCCCTTGTAGACAAATATGGCCTACTTGTGCGCCAGCAGAGTGCACAAGTAGGACGATGAGTGCTCTCTGTATGTGGCACCAATTAGTCAATTGTCTAATTGGTGCCAACACTGCTCCCTCATTGGCTATTTGGTGCCACGTACATACAAGTTGAGTTCAAAGGCCCTGCTCCCTCATTGGCTAATTGGTGCCCACACTGACTTCCCTAGGAGTTGATTTAAAAGTTGTGTTAACAGTTTGTGTTTTTACAAAGACATTAGTGAAGACATTTCTCGGTAAGGAATTTACTTTTTTAGAAAATAAATAACAATTCTCCCAATATATGACTTTCAAGCACTTTCCTCACAATGTATATCAAATATACAGCCAAGGTATACCAATGTAGGTCATACGCCTTGTTTAGTCAAGCAGATTGGTATTATTATTCAGCATAGAGGTGGATATGGGTGTGTGATAATGATAAACAAATGATCGCCACATCCATGTGGCCGAGGTTATCCAACCGACCGGGTGATTCAATGGTAAATGGTAAATGGTAAATGGTGCATTTATATAGCGCTTTTATCCAAAGCGCTTTACAGAGATTGTGCATTACATTCACCCATTCACGCACACATTCATACACCGGTGGCAGAGGAAACCATGCAAGGCACCAACCAGCTCACCGGGAGCAATGTGGGGTTCAGAGTCTTGCCCAAGGACCCTTCGACATTAACTCAAGGGGAGCCCGGATTCGAACTGGGAACCCTTCGGGAACCCTTCGTGCTTTAATAACGGTTTCTCTACCCCTGAGCTATGGCAAAAGTGATTGTCACATGACTCATGGGTTCATTTGTGCCTAATTTGGTGAATTAGGCACACAATGATCTGTTTGTGACATGATTCAAATAATGATTGACATGCATGCTGCTCCATGATGCAAAATGATAAACCACCATCATCCATCACCTGCCTGTTACAACAACAGCAGACACAAATACAATATTTGAAAAATGGTTTTCAGTCAAGTAAAGTAGGCCTACACAGTAGAGAGACAGTAGAGAATTGATCATTTTAGAAGTGGCTTGTATATCCGATGACAGTCTGGAACAGGCATTCCTTACCAAGGTGCTAAAATACCAACGATAGCTTGGTTATGAATGTAAACTGCTTGTGTTTATGTATGAAAGTCTCTGTAATGTCCATAAGTCAGTTGTGAGAGCTGAGGCCTAGCTGCAGATTGCAGGAAAGCCAAGAGCTAAAGGATATTGGTTAAATTCTGTTCAGTGTCTGTGATAATTGGCAGTCGCCACATATGGAGGAGACGATGCTTCCTGTATCCGTGATACATATATATATGATGAGTCATATATAAAATAATGTATCTACAAGCTAAGGACACGTTCGGTTGCACTGTGATACGTTGTTTGCTTGATCTGTTCATATTGTAAAGTTATGGCTTTGCCTTGGTGCACTGATAGAACACTGGAGTAAGGTGTAAAGTTATGGCTTTGCCTTGATGCATTGATAGAACACTGTGAGTAAGGTGTAAAGTTATGGCTTTGCCTTGATGCATTGATAGAACACTGTGAGTAAGGTGTAAAGTTATGGCTTTGCCTTGATGCATTGATAGAACACTGTGAGTAAGGTGTAAAGTTATGGCTTTGCCTTGATGCACTGATAGAACACTGTGAGTAAGGTGTAAAGTTATGGCTTTGCCTTGATGCATTGATAGAACACTGTGAGTAAGGTGTAAAGTTATGGCTTTGCCTTGATGCACTGATAGAACACTGTGAGTAAGGTGTAAAGTTATGGCTTTGCCTTGATGCATTGATAGAACACTGTGAGTAAGGTGTAAAGTTATGGCTTTGCCTTGGTGCACTGATAGAACACTGTGAGTAAGGTGTAAAGTTATGGCTTTGCCTTGATGCACTGATAGAACACTGTGAGTAAGGTGTAAAGTTATGGCTTTGCCTTGATGCACTGATAGAACACTGTGAGTAAGGTGTAAAGTTATGGCTTTGCCTTGATGCATTGATAGAACACTGTGAGTAAGGTGTAAAGTTATGGCTTTGCCTTGATGCACTGATAGAACACTGTGAGTAAGGTGTAAAGTTATGGCTTTGCCTTGATGCACTGATAGAACACTGTGAGTAAGGTGTAAAGTTATGGCTTTGCCTTGATGCACTGATAGAACACTGTGAGTAAGGTGTAAAGTTATGGCTTTGCCTTGATGCACTGATAGAACACTGTGAGTAAGGTGTAAAGTTATGGCTTTGCCTTGGTGCACTGATAGAACACTGGAGTAAGGGGGTGAGAACGGGCTGCGGAGGCAGCTGGCCGCCGTGTCTTCCTTCTTTTTCTTTGCCGTTACAAAAATTGCTTCCTCATGGTTGGGACACTATCAGGTCTCTGTTCTATATATAAAGTGTCTTGAGACAACTTGTTGTGATTTGTCACTTTAATCAAATTAATCTGATGATTAAATATTAACAACCAATCACTCAGATTAAAAGTGGGATCTTTAATACATTTTACTTTAATTCTAATCCTGTACCAAACTCTACACTAAAGAGAGTTAAAGGTGTATTCAGTGTAGTGGCCGGGGGTCATCTTGTCCCTTACTGGCCTTACAGCGTGGAAATGTTTAGTTTTTTATAGATTTTTTACACCGTTATAATGTTCTCGTTTTGATCATTAGACCCAATCACTGAATTTCGGTAGGTCTACGTCTCCAGCTTCAGGATATGTATGATACTGATTTACTACGAGACTATGTGGCATTTTATGAGTTCAGTAGTTTACAATCTAGGCATTTAGCAGATGTTCTTAATTCAAAGCGACTGTGGTTCTCAAAACTTTTATTTTGACCATCATAACTAAACATCATAACATAACTACGGCCATACTCTACCCTGATTGGTCGAGGACTGGCTGGCCACCTCTGAAAAACGAATCTAGCTATGCTCGTAACACGGGCCATGGTGGAAGTCCTTATATGGTCAGCACACATTCTAGTGAGGAGAATGAATGGAAAATGTACCAATTATATTTTTATTTGAATGAAATACAATCACTGAATATACCTTTAAATTAAAAAGTAAATACATATTGAATCACATCAAACCCATAACCACTTGCAACTTATCACACCTATTCACCTCTGATCAATAGACATAGAACACAGATGATCTGATGGTTAAATATTGACTAACAATCATTTAAAAGAAAAATAGGCAAGCTTGTGTGTACACAAAACATTCCCCCCCTCCCCTCTATGACAGGCATCAAACAGGTAGTTGTCGTTGATGCTTTCAAAACGGCAGTTGTGCATATTAAAAGCAAGCCTACAAGCTGTATAATAATGTTAGCAAAAAAGCTTCAATTGTGAACTACATTCTGCAAAGACTTCATGTGGTCCATAATATGGCTTAACATTGCCCTCTAGTGGCCAAACATAATAATGCCCAAAGTAGGCTACCAATTATAGACAAAGGAGTAGTTAAACTAAAGTTGTCCTTTAAGGCCCCTCACTACTGAGCAGTGGCCTTTAGTTAAAACGGGAAGGGCCGAACAATGTGTATTTTGATAATAAAATCTCTATTTGTGGTTCTCCCAGTCAACACACAGCAACACAAATAGCCAAATCGATTTTTTTTTTGTTTGCTATCACAATAATAATGCAGATATATTTTACATTAAGGAATTAAAAGTAGTTCATGAGCAGGTTAAATTACAGTATTTAGACTCTCTTCTCAGATCCGGTACCAAACTATAGTAGGCTTCAATAAACATTGAATACATGCAGTGACTTCACTGAATTCAGTTATTACATTAAACCACATCAAACCACCAGTAAGCCATAACTATTTGATCACAAATCTGATCAATAGACATAGAACACACATGATCTGATGGTTAAATATTCACTAACAATCATTTCAGGTAAAGTGGTGTAAACTCTCCTGCTGTAAGAGTGAACTTGAGAAGTGATCGTTCCAGCTTACACTTGTACAATGATTTATAGGATTGAACAATATAAGTAATGTCATTTTCATGTTTCTGTACCATGAGTAATTCAATAAACAACATAATAAATAACAGAATAACACCATTTAAAATGGTTTCTCTGACACAGCAGAAGATTTAGATTAGGCCTACTTAAAACACAATATTACACACATTAAGAGATCTATCCTGCTTTAGAACCCCTTGAAGCAAGGCAGTTTCCCAGCTTTGTAGATGTAGAGCAAAGGATGAGCAAACCCTGACACCATAACTATTGTATATGTGATGGTTTTAGCAACTTTGGTGGAATTAGTCAGATTATTTAGAACGAAAGTAACATGGCTCAGTATAGTCACTACACCTAGTGCTGAATCATTCACTGTGAAAACAGAAATGTTTAAATTTCTTAGAAATATCAAATTAAAAGGTTTCTTTAATTGTACTGAGTCTTCTATTGCAAGTGCTGCAACATTACCAGTTAATAGAGACGTGTTTAAACCTAAGAGTACGTTTTGCCCTGTTGTTAATAACCATTCTATTAACACTTTCTGTAGACTAGTAGAGGAAGAGATTGACACTAATTTTGACGGGAAACACACTTTGAAACAGAGGAAACACAATGTGACCCAATCTGAAAAGAAGGCACTGGACACGCTAGCCAAAGATAAAGACATCATTATAAAGCCTTGCGACAAAGGCGGGGGTATCACTATAATGGACAAACAAAAATACAGTGATAAGATTGAAAATATGCTAACGGACAAAAAATACTACAAAAAGTTGCTATTTAACCCCACAGAAAACCACACTGATGAGCTGAGAGCCATCATCCAAAAGGGTATAACCAACAATTCACCCTTTGTCAAGTCCCGCCCATTGTCCTGCCCCTCTCCACACCCATTGGTTGCTTTGACTTGGAGGGACATTCAGTGGGACATTCCATCCACTGCCATATTAATTCAGTTGCTTCATATTGTTATTCTGTGTGCTCAATTCTAATTTCAAACTTTGTTTCAGTCAATTGGAGCTGCTCAGTGGCAGCATAGTGAATCAGCATGTTTTTAATTGTTTTTATTTCTCCAAAAATTATGTTTTAGCTAATTCAACATAAAAAAGGCGGAACCAGGGCGGGACAAGGCAGATAGAGCCTCCTGGTTGGTCAGTCAGGGACCAACCAGGAGGCTAACAAAGGGTGAATTGGATTACTGAGAAAGAAGGAAAGTTTTTGGTTAATAAACATCCTATTCAGCCGGTTATTTAAGGCTTACCAAAAATCCACAAATGTCCCAACGACCCTCCTTTGCGCCCTATTGTCTCCGGTCGGGGCTCTGTGACAGAGAACATTTCGAAGTTTGTAGATTTCCATGTCCAGGATTTAGTTAAAGGACTGCCTTCATTTGTTAAGGATACAAGTGATTTTTTGATCAGAATTGAGACCATAAAAAATGTGAGTAATGACGATTGGCTGGTGACTCTCGACGTAACTTCTTTATACAAACATATCACATGCCCTAGGCTTGGATGCACTCGCCTACTTTCTTGATAAGCGAGTGGAGCAGAGACCACCGAATGAATTTATCATTGAATTGATGCAGTTCATTCTCAACAAAAACGTATTTGTGTTTGAAAACAGTCATTATCAACAATTATATGGCTCTGCAATGGGATCCCCATCAGCGTGCGCATATGCGTGCCTGTTCATGGGCAAATTTGAATTGGATTACATTTATGGCAATAATATGTACAACCAACACATTAAACAATATTCAAGGTTTATAGACGACATTTTTATGGTGTGGTCTGGTGACATGGAGACACTCCATAACTTCCACCAATACTTAAACTCTTGTGTTGAATCTATTTCCTTTTCAATGGAAACAAATGTGAAATCAATACATTTCCTTGATGTAGAAATCATAAAGGCTGGGAATGAATTGAAAACCACTATATATAGAAAACCTACCGACAAGAACAATTTGTTACTATTTGATAGCCACCACCCAACGCCTTTGAAGCGCAGTCTACCTGTTAGTCAATTGTATAGATTGAAACGTATTTGTAGCTCAGAAGGAGATTACACATCTCAGAGTGATAACATGTTGAATCGGTTCATAGAAAAAGGTTACCCACAGTCATGCCTTCACGCAGCGGTTGAGACGGTAAATAAAGTTGAAAGAAAAGAATTATTTACCAAGCGAACTAAATTGAAGAAACCACATTCTGTGAATTATGTGCTCACGTATAATCCTCTGAGTACAGTGATAAAAGACACAGTATCGAAACATTGGCACATACTGTCGTCGGACAAATCACTTAATAATGTTTTTAAACATCCTCCTTTGTTTACTTTCAAAAGAGCAACCAGTCTGAGAGACCGGTTAGTGAAGGCTGACTGTTATTCTAACAGATCTAAACCTATAATTCTAGGTAACTTCCCTTGTAGGTCCTGCACTTCTTGTGCTAATATGGTGAAAACGAACACTTTCCATGATCCACGTTCCAATAGAGAGTTTAACATCAAGTCGTTGATAACATGTAACACAACTCATGTAATATATTTGCTATACTGCCCATGCAATAAATATTACATAGGGCAAACATCCCGAAAGCTGAAAATAAGGCTGAATGAACACAGAAGCAACATTAAGAGAGCTGACGTCACATCACCCGTGGCGCGTCACTTCTGTGAACAGAATCACAAAGTTGATGATCTCAAGTGCATTGGTATCGAAAAGGTATGGCTTAACCGTAGAGGTGGTAATCATGAGAAACTACTCCTACAAAGGGAATGTTATTGGATTCACCATTTAAAAACACTATTTCCCCTGGGCATGAATGAAGAATGTAACATGTCTCCTTTTCTGTGATCGGCTTGGACATAATGACACCGCCCACGTTTTGATAGTAAAAGATAACGTGGCTTTTTAGCCCTTGATACAATACTGTGTTTCAAAAATGTGGTAAATTGGATATACATTTCAGTCTCAAAAGAGAATTGGGCATCGTCATTTTCTCCGTTCCGCCGTTCACATGGTAGTTGCTGTTTATTGCAAGTGTATATATATTTGTTATCCTAATGGTTGAAGCTGATTTATGAAAGGCAATTTGTTGCCCGATGTCCTCAGCGACAAATATTAGTTTAATATGAGATGGTTTGATTATGTATTTGTGGATATTGTTAAAGAAAAATGCATGTATTTTTATTGTTTATTTAATGAAAAGCAGAGTTGACTCTATTACGCATTAACCAGTGTTAGCAATCACCATTCAGGTGCGAGTTGTCATCCTCCTCACAGGGTGATTGGCATTGATGGTGTCCACCTGGGCACTTGTCATATTCTATAAATAGACCACAGACACCCTGCAGTATCAGATACACTGAAGAAGGCTTACAGCCGAAACGTTTGTTTCTCATCTATGCAAATGCAACAATAAAGAAAAAACAACTCTTGCCACTGTGTGCGATCCATCCTCCTCCTTTCAGTATAGTCACTACCATTATTATCAAGTTGATCAGAATAATTTTAAAAGCCCTTCTCTTCATAGCGTTTCCCTCCCCACTGTCCCTCTGTCCTTCTCCTGGTCCAGGCTGTTTCAGAGCTCTGAGGACCGAGAAGCAGCAGAAAGACACCACAGAAATGCACACAGTGTCAAAGCCCAGAGAGATGGAACGCACCACTGTTACTGACCAAATAAAATAAAATGAGCTGAATGCAAGACTCATCAGCCAGACAACACAGCAACAGGCCACCCTGTACCGAAGAGCTTTGTACCTGAGAAAAACCACAGGGTGAACCACCGCTATGTAACGCTCCAACATATTGTTGTGCGTGAAGAGCCCTGCTAAGACAAAGAAAGAGGCCAGGGCAGAGATGATCACAGATACAGTCAGGTTGTGATAAAAGAACTCTGAGGCTATCGTCCCACCAGCTCCACTCAGTATCAGCCACACAACGTAGCTGTTGATGGGGAGACCCAGGATGATGTTGATAGAGCTCATAGCAGTCATTAGTGATGGGGAGACCCAGGATGGTGTTGATAGAGCTCATAGCAGTCATTAGAGACCCAGGATGATGTTGATAGAGCTCATAGCAGTCATTAGTGATGTTGATGGGGAGACCCAGGATGATGTTGATAGAGCTCATAGCAGTCATTAGTGATGGGGAGACCCAGGATGGTGTTGATAGAGCTCATAGCAGTCATTAGAGACCCAGGATGATGTTGATAGAGCTCATAGCAGTCATTAGTGATGTTGATGGGGAGACCCAGGATGATGTTGATAGAGTTCATAGCAGTCATTAGTGGGGAGACCCAGGATGATGTTGATAGAGCTCATAGCAGTCATTAGTGGGAGACCCAGGATGATGTTGATAGAGCTCATAGCAGTCATTAGTGGGAGACCCAGGATGATGTTGATAGAGCTCATAGCAGTCATTAGTGGGAGACCCAGGATGATGTTGATAGAGCTCATAGCAGACCTAGGATGATGTTGATAGAGCTCATAGCAGACCTAGGATGATGTTGATAGAGCTCATAGCAGTCATTAGTGGGGAGACCCAGGATGATGTTGATAGAGCTCATAGCAGTCATTAGTGCCAGAATGGTGTTGTTTTCTGACAATTCTGAGGACGTGAAGGGGAAGGAGCAGTTGGTGCCATTTCCCTGCGTGTCGATCATCTTAAAGGAGTCATCCAGACCAAAACACATATAGGGTTAAATCTGTCTTTTATAATACCCCTTTATACCTGCTTTTGTCGATTTTTTTCATAGCTGCCCCTGTTGCTAGATTTCGGCTGTCCCTGTTGCTAGATTTTGCAGTAACTAACAGAGTAGATAGACTTTATACTAGTGCAGTTATTTCTTCAGCTTCAAAGTTAGTATTTTTTTATTGGATTGTGTTTACACAACGTCCTGAGACCAACCAAACCGCTGTTTTGACCTCACAGGCACCCTTACATGTCAAACAGCTTCTGCTCTGCACCAGAGCAGGGAGAGGAGAGGCTAGAAAGGGAGGGGCGGGATCAGGGTACTAAAGTATAATCTGATTTTTAGTAGGAATTGAATCTTAAAAAATCTATTTTCTTTCAATTGCCTGATATTCTAGCTCCATCAAAACTGATCGGAGGGGTCGGTTTGACAAGTAAGGGTGCCTGTGAGGTCAAAACAGCGGTTTGGTTGGTCTCAGGACGTTGTGTAAACACAATCCAATAAAAAAATACTAACTTTGAAGCTGAAGAAATAACCGCACTAGTATAAAGTCTATCTACTCTGTTAGTTATGAGAGGGCCTGCGAAATCTAGCAACAGGGGCAGCCGAAATCTAGCAACAGGGGCAGCTATGAAAAAAATGGAATAAAGCAGGTATAAAGGGGTATGATAAAAGACAGATTTAACCCTATATGTGTTTTGGTCTGGATGACTCCTTTAAGGCTCTGTCTGTGTCCTTAAGCAGGTTCAAAAGAGAAAAACATTATTGCTGGATTCGAGTGAAGTTAATTGAATGTATCATTTTAACAACTAGAAAAATTAACACAAGGTTAAAGTGATCTCACGTTTTGGATGCCAGCAGAGAGTCTCAGATCTCTGAGTCGGGTGTTTTGGTGAAGTCTCTTCTTCAGACGGTCACTGTCTTCCTGATAGCAAATCCTCCAAATGATGAACTCTCTACTTCACCTCCTCTAACCAGTCCCTTCTCTCCTCCTCCTTCCTCTGTACTGCTTGTTGTACGTTGAAGTATTTTCATATTTTTTTAATGGTTATTCCATCCCATAGAAATAACAATCACTCACCGTCATTATGCAAACTTTGCCCTTGTCTGGATATCCTTGGGCAACAGCAATGTAGGGATCATTTGTTTATGTACTCATCTAGCCTTTACTTACACTGGATTGATGGGTGAAGAATGAAAAAACAGAGAGGTTGTTAGTACTGGTAAAGATCGGTATAATGACAACACGTGACCCCTGGCAGCAGTATGCTGAGTTGTACAACATGTGGCCCCTGGTAGCAGTAAGCTGGGTTGTACAACATGTGGCCCCTGGTAGCAGTAAGCTGGGTTGTACAACATGTGGCCCCTGGTAGCAGTAAGCTGGGTTGTACAACATGTGGCCCCTGGTAGCAGTAAGCTGGGTTGTACAACATGTGGCCCCTGGTAGCAGTATGCTGGGTTGTACAACATGTGGCCCCTGGTAGCAGTAAGCTGGGTTGTACAACATGTGGCCCCTGGTAGCAGTAAGC
>NC_137816.1:63765839-63773339 GCF_963921795.1 Nannobrachium achirus | reverse complement strand
AAAACAAAACAAACAAAAGAAGCAACTAGGCCAACAGTTTAAACCTGCAGGGGAAAGGCAACCTTATAGGCACAGTGCCAACTGCCAACAATGGCACAGGGGAGGGTGATCACTGGCACACCATAGCAAAAACTGCATTCATGGTCTGGAGAGGACACTTTTTACAGACGGGTAAAAGGGCAGGGGCTCAAGCCCCCTTTGATGTCTCTCTGTCTATGTGTGCACGTGCAGGCAGTGTGGCTCTGGACTGGAGGGAGCATGCAGAGAAGGGCTGACTTGGATCAGTGTTCGGTAGGCATTGTGCACGTGGTTGGCATCAGAGCGAGGAGGTGATCGATGAAGCTGTTTATGAGCCAAAACACTCACAGCGGAGGACACTCACCTGAAACAACAAACAAGTTGCAGCAGATGTTGAGACAGATGTTTAGACAGACATCTAGTCATCAAGTAAAAAAAATGACGTGACAGAGATTAATTGTCCAACTACGGATCTCCTAGAATAGATCATTGGCTCCCAAACGTATCTCCGGCTGAAACGGGATACCAAACCAGTGATAATAGAGGATAGCCAGGGAGCCACAGGCCCAAAAGCTCAAAGAATAGGGTTACCTGTGACGTCATGACATACTTTTTATTTTAGTTTTTTCTATTCATTTGGTCATTAAGGTACACAGAATGAGAGGCCTGCTCTGCCGGAAACATTGCGAAAAAAAGTTATGGCCATTTATATTCACTGTCCCATCGACTTCACTATACAGGAAAGAAACACACCAAAATAAATATGCTTTAAGTAGCATGTGAGGGGTCAAACTAGGGGTTCTTGATGATTCTGAATCCATTGCAAGCATTTGTTTTGCATGAAAAACATTCCTTGGGCTAGAAAACGGACCAAAATAACGGTGAAAAGTGATGACTCATCACTTTTCACAGGTTTGAGAGGCTGAAATCTAGCCCAAGGAATGTTTTTCTTTCCAAACAAATGCTTGCAATGGATTCAGAATCATCAAGAACCCCTAGTTTGACCCCTCACATGCTACTTAAAGCATATCTATTTTGGTGTGTTTTTTCCAGTAGGCCTATAGTGAAGTCAATGGGAAACTTTTTTTTCGCAATGTTTCCGGCAGAGCAGGCCTCTCATTCTGTGTACCTTATTGACCAAATTAATAGGAAAAACAAAAATTTGGAGTATGTCATGACATCACAGGTCTTCTCTAAATTTGGCACAGTGGCTCCCCGGCTAGGATCTAATAATAATAATAATCTTTATTGTCCCCGAGGGGAAATTTGTCTTCACAAGTCTGTTCAACACAAAAAACAACACATAACATCACAAGACAGATCATCAGGTCCCCACTATTCACAGAAAACCATCCTAGCGACGGGGGCGCTTGCTTAGCAGATTGTTTAGTGGAGTGATGGCTGAGGGGACAAAACTCCTGCTAAACCGTACCTTGTGCCACGTCAAGGTTCTGTATCTACGCCCCGATGGCAAGAGGTCGAAGTAGCGATACAGAGGATGATCAGTGGCATTTGTTATTGAGAGTGCTAAGCGTGTGATGGATTTATCATTCATCTCAGCAAGTGTGGGTGAGAAATTGTTTTTGAAAAATGTTAGAATTAGTTTTTAATGTTTGAAACATTACTCGCGACCCAGAGAAATCATTCTGCGATCCACACTATAGGTCCCTACACACTGTTTGGGAGACATGTCCTATCACGACCGGGGAAAAAGCCAGCCTCAGCACTAACAGACTGAGGGGAAAAACAACCCAAAGAATATGCACAGAATTAGTGGTAGGTAACCCAGGTGCAGAGGAATGAAAATAATAATCCAATTCCAGAATTGAACAAAGGTTTTAATCCCAAAAGATCACAGTTCTTCAAAACTTGGTTCAAAAAACACAAAAAGGCTTCAAGACATAAAGTCCAAAACTCTCAATAAAGGTATATGGGAGGACAGAGGCCAAACACATAGACTATGTGTAGGCTCCGGGGTAGCGCGTTGGCCCGTCGTCAACAAGCTCAGCTCTTTGGCTGACTGGTTAACGTACGCGCCGTGTTAAGTAGAACACCTACGGTAGAACACCTACCGTTGGGGTTCATAGGCACCATCACTATGTTTTCACGAAGAACTCCGGTGTCCAGAGAGAAACTCACAAACTTGGCCTGCAGGGCGGCGCTCACCTCAGGGGTTCGACCTGGGGGGGGGGGGGGGGGGGGGGGATTAACTTAATGTGCAACATTGTTTTCTCACTCAACAGTAAACAGACCAACATAAAGTTTAGGTTTATAGAGGGCATATGCATGCACATTTCTAAAGTAACGATTTAAGGCCTTTTTAATACCTCTAAAATGACAAATTAAACATTGTCAAATATTAGAGGCAGAAATTGTGAAAATAGCCGATCTACATGCTCACAACGCCTCGCAAACACCTCTGTGTGTGTGCGCAGGGAAGTGTTATACAACATGTAGGCTAATGCCTCAAATCTTAGTGCTTGTCAGGGTGGGGGGTCCCCCTGATTATTTTGAGGGTCTCGGCCTGAAAAGGTTGAAAACCACGGCTTTAACACACAGGCCTGCAGTGCCCTGGAGCAGTGGCGGCTCCAGGGGGGGGGCTAGAGGGGGCTTTAGCCCCCCCTGGTGAAGGCTTAGCACCCCCTAAGCTAGCCTGACTGCAAGCGTCAGACTCTATCACACACTTCGTTTTGGGAAGAGAGTCTGATCCTGCGGACTGAGATTCTACTTCAGCTTGGGCGGGCTAAAGCCTATTGACGTCACACACACACACACACACACACACACACACACACACACACACACACACACACACACACACACACGCGCGCTTAGAGCCCCCGACAGCGACGTGGCGTGACATTGCAAAAATGCGTTATTTCTCATAACATATTATATGACTGCATGTTTACGTTAGTGCAAAATGGTATTAAAACGTAATGAAACGGCACTATTGTATAGTTTATTAAAATAATTCGAGTCGAGTCTGACTCCGCAATGACAGTTTTCACGGACCAATCAGAGTCCACTAGCGGATCACGTGGGCAGAAGAGCACCAATCAGAGTCCACTAGGGACTCTCACGTGGGCAGAACAGCTCCGAAGGGAGGGGGCTGGGGGGGGGGGGGGGGCTGGGACCCGGACCAGCCTACCACGTGCCTCAAGTCTACAGCCCTGATTGGCCCATTCAATTCGCCCGCTCCTCGGGCGAGCTTGAAATAAAATAAAATATCTCCGGGTTCAGTCCACACTACACACCACCCACCAACAGGGGGTGGTGATGTGCGGACTGATTTATCAGGCTACCCCTAAGCCCCCCCACCCCACACACCCAATTGTGATGAAAAATATTTAAGGAACAAATACATTTGAAGTATTATGAATATGTGAAAGACAACTGAGTGACTTCTATGTAAACCATACTAAAAAAAACTGTACTTTTTATGCTAGGAAGCATCCTCAGCCTCACAAAAACCCTATAATCGATCACCTACAGTACTCTGATTTGAAGCTGGAAACTGCCAATGATCTGGTCTGTTCCATTATCCAAACCCTAAGCGAGAGAATCGCGTTTGTCGTATTAGTACTATTCATTATTGTTTGTTGCCAAAATGAATCAGCCCCCGCTCTAAAAAAGCCAGCTCCCCCATAGCCCCCCCCCCCCCCCCCCCCCCCCCCCCCCCAGTCACAATTATCTGGAGCCGCCGCTGCCCTGGAGCAACATCATGCCCTTTTTTAATGTCTGCTTCTAGTCTACGGTGAGAGAACATTACTCACTTATCAACTTGTTGACGACCTCAGGCAAGCCGGCTGTGATCTTGTTGATGTTGGCGATAGTATAGCTGTCATAAACCACGTCCACCACTCGCAGCTCGTAGTCGATGTTCGAAGCTGGGGAACAAAGGCGTCAATTAGAGGTGTACCGATATAGTATAAACTGCATGCATAGAAGAATCAACTTTAATTTGCAATGATCTACTATCATTATGCAAAGAGCAAAATATTGTATTGTTTGACTTTGTATCGTATCGAATCGTTTTGCAATTCAAATAATCATATCGAATCGTTTTGCAATGCAATTAATTGATTGTATCAATACCAAGTACTTGTATTTAGCAATTTTAAGAAGAAAAAAGAGAAAGAAGGGTTTAATTACTTTTCCATTCCATGTCGTTACGTTTAGTTTATCGACAAATGTATAATCTCTGTGTTCATGTCAAGATGCGGGTTTGTCCATACGTGTTCAAATACAATATCAATGTATTTGCCAGAGAATCAGTGTGTTTACTAATTTGCCTCCATAATAATATTTTAAAATGTATCGTTACACCCATTATGGCAATACATCAACGTGTGTGTGCGTGTGTATGCGTACGTGCGTGTGAGCGTGCGTGCGCTATTCACCATATTCCTGGCCCTCTCTATGGAGGCTGCCATTTTCTTTTACAGAGGGCGCTAGAGAGTTTTTCTCTGTGTGCTGCTTCAAAAACATCTTTTCACTTCCTCCCACACATAAGGAAGTGACACGGAATTGTCTGTTGCCAGATTTTGCCAAAGAAATAAGCCCAACAGAAGCAACTCCGGCTAGGCTATACTACTTTACATTTACAATTGAAAATAGCAGATCAGCAAGCTCACAATGTGTCACATTGCGACACATTGTGAGCTTGTATATTTGCTATTTAAAAAATATTGAGGGGAAAAAAAGAAATTTGAATATTTTTTAAACATTTTAAGTTTAACAACATAAATCTGTGCGAAGGTCCCTGGCACCACATATTTTCAAATGGGAGTCTGCGACTGTGGACAAATATGTTAATCTGGGGTCCTTGATATGAAAAGAATTGGGAACCACTGGTTTAAAAAATATTAGAACGTAAGCCCAATAAGCAACTAGGCCTATACTGTTTTTTTTAGAGACACAAATTGCTTATTATAAGCAGACATGGCAACCCAGGTACATTCAGAGCCCAGAGCCTAGAACGCCAACTACTGACACTTTAATGCAAGGACAACAGGAAACCAAATGATGTTTTTCAGGCCAGCTTTTTCAGCCTCCGCCTCTTTCAGGATATGAACAGGAAGCCGGGGGCGGGGCCAGGAATAAGGTGAATACTCACAGAGGTCATGATGGATGAAAAGTCCGGGTGTGTCCGTCTTTTGACCTCGGCGAGATACTCTGAAGCAGGTACCATCAGAACTATGAGAGAGAGAGAGAGAGAGAGAGAGAGAGAGAGAGAGAGAGAGAGAGAGAGAGAGTAGGAGTAAAGCCCTTTGCACACAGGCGCGTTTAACCGCACGGATAAAACGGACAATATAATTTTTTGAAAAGAAAACAATGATTCTCTATGACCTCATGCACACCGTCTCCGAATTAGCCGTGCGACGAGTGGCTGCCGCCGTGCGTTTTTTTCTCGATCGAAACCAGTTCGATTCGTGCGTCTTATCGCATGCGGTAAAAAACTCATCACTCCTTTTATGACTCCTTTTTGGATCCGCAGCGCCGATTCCGCACAGCCTTGCACACCAAATCCAATGTGTTTTTTTCATGTCGCAAACGAAAAAAACGCAACTGTCCTGTGTGAAAAGGCTTAAGAGATGTAACAATAGGATCGTTATGTTGGGTATGTTGTTGATGAGATACATTTCTATTTGCTATTTTTCACAATATTTTGAAATTGTTCTGAGAAAAATGTATTTTCAGTTTGAGGTTATTGCACTTTGGAATAAGAATTTACACTTAAATTGCTTAATAGGTGATGTTGCACCTTTTCTATAATTAAGAGATTAATTACGCTTCAAAAGAAAAGAAAAAGGATGTAACAGTAGGATTGTTATGTTGGGTATGTGTTTCCCCACGGACCGATTGTGACTCACATGCAGTGCAGCAGTGCTGACAGCCAGTGTTTAACATGTGCTACGTTCTACCGGTATGTGAGACTTATTGTTAATAAAAGTGTAAGTAGCTACAATTGCTTTCACCGTCCATTCTGTGTGTGAGGTTCAAGGTTCAAGGTTGTGCTTTATTGTTACTTCTTTTGTACAGGTACATAAGAGTAAAACGTATTTTTGCTCGGCTTCCTTACAGACAACTGCAGTGGAGGCAAGAATGAAACGAGAGAGAGAGAGAGAGAGAGAGAGAGAGAGAGAGAGAGAGAGAGAGAGAGAGATCGTGCGTTTCACTCAAAGTTCATTTTTCATTTAGCAATGTTGCATGTTTGTTTGCAATTCTCCCCTTTGCAAATCCCGCCCCATTCTGCCCTGTTACTATGGTGGTACAGATGACCCTGGGCAGATTGTTTTTATAGTGGCAGTGAATGGGGGGAGAGGGTATTTTCATTGCCTCATTATTGCAATTTAAAGTACCAAAGGAAAAACATCTAGGTGATATTAATAAAAAGGGAAGACAAAGGTACAGTAGTTACATTGCAAAACAGGGGGTTTCCACGAAAATATATGTTTTAATTTGTTTAATCCCAGTGGGACAGAATCACCATTGCCGATTCTTTTATAGTGGAAGTGGATGGGATTTTTCTTTTTTTCATAGCCTCATTACAGCTATATAAAGTACCCAAAAAACACATCTACGTGATATTAATAAAAAGGGAAGAAAAAGGTACAGTAATTACATAGCAAAACAGTAGTTTTCCCCCGAAAATATATGTTTTAATTAGTTTAATCCTCTGGATCAGAGAGAGAATAGAAATAGAAAGAGAAAGCGCAGTGCATCTTGGGTAGGAAGATGACAGCCAGATTATAGTTCTCCTCACATAATAGGCTGGCTTTCGTAATTCTGCCCATTTAAAATATAATGTACCCAATCGTAACTCTTAGTTACATTGATAAGGTCCATGTGAACTAGTTTGTTGAAGCTTATTCATTATATTGAGCGAAATCGCGATCACCTCGCGCGGCCGTACTAGACGCACGCCGTGTCGCGCAGTGCGGACCGTTCTTGAAAGCCTGAAGCAACATTCTCCACTGCACAAACTCCACCCCCGATAGCAAAAAGTGAATGGTTTTTTTCTGGTTGGCCAGTCAGGGAGTCTCAGGGACCAATCAGAAGGCTGACAAACGGTGGATTGCATGTGGGTTTCAAAGCTCACTTGAGGGTGGAAGCAGTGCCATTGAGGTCTCCCTCAACGGTTGGCGTCACCATAACAGAAGACATCTTCATCATTGCCTTTCTGGTCACAAACAACTGAGCATTGGTGGCGTGTCCTACCGTGTACCACTTACCAGCCATCTGAGAGAGAGAGAGAGGGGGAGGGAGGGGGGGGGGGAGAGGGAGAGGGGGAGGGAGGGGGGGGGGAGAGGGAGAGGAGAGGTTGATGGAGAGGGAGAGGGAGAGAAAGGGAGAGGTTGAGGGAGATAATGATGCCTGATATATATATATATATATATATATTAACACCCATGGGGAACAGAATGAATAGCTGAGCCCACTGGTGGTGCTGGGGTGGCGGTGGGAGCAAACAAAGCC
>NC_137816.1:63714906-63762406 GCF_963921795.1 Nannobrachium achirus | reverse complement strand
TTTCCCAGCTGACAAAAGAAAATGGAATGTATAGTTTAAGACAAAGAGAAAATATTGTTTAGATTGAAACAATATGTTAAGGTTTCTGTGAAGGGGTTTCTGCTCTGTCTGATGAATTTGAAGTATCACTGAATGAAGCTAAATTACATTTTATGTAAAAATGTTTAAAACAAATGTTTAAATGTACAAAAGAAACATGGAACTTTGTTATTTATTGTTATATCTGTAGTTAAATACAGTATAAATCATATGGTGTGACAATCAAGTCATATGGCGTGACAAGCAGACCTGTCACACCATATGATTAAGTGTCACACCATATTACTGTTTTCTGCATTTAGGTTTACCTTGAGGCTACTATGTACACATTAGCATGCTAACAGCATGCTAGCTATAACAAAGCAGCCTAGATCTACATGGAAATATGACCAAAACTTCAAATAACTTAAGCTTTTTTTAAAGAAAAGGTGTCACACCAAAAGACATCCAGAATGGTGAGTTTGTGAACGTTTCAACAAGATGGCATTTCATGAAAATGTTAAAATCATAACTCACCTCAGACACCTGTCTTGCAGTTGTGCTGGGAGTGCTGAATAGCCTTACAGAAGAAGGACCTCTCTAGCCAATAGGTGTCCAAATAATTGCCTGTTTAATTTTTCCAAACTAGTGTCACACCAAATGATTTTGGGTTGGGGGACAAAATGTTTTTGATCAGAAATGACTGAAAACATTATGCTTTGACTTTGAAAAGATATAGGCTCAAAATAGACATTTTTTTTAGCCTAAATTCATTTTCAAATGATTTTTAGCAATTATTTTTCTTAGTTTTATTCAAGTTCCCACTTTGAGAAACAAGGTCAGGACAGTCACACCATATGAGTTTTGCCATGTTTGGTTGAAGATTCTGAAGAAATGAGGAATGAAATGTTTTAATCTTGAGTAAGTTCACATAAAGCTTAATGTCCTGCACAATATTCAGAAGGTTTTTGACAAATATATTTTTTATTTATACATGTTTGACACCGAGGACAGCGAAAACGTTACGTCACGTCACCCACCCACATATATACATAATCCTGTTAACTATAACGTTTAGTTAAATGATAAGTTACTGTGTGTGGGCTTCCTGTCTTTGTTACGGGCAAGAACAACCCCCCAGCTAGCAATCGAGTTAGTCAAGCCGTGTACGGACGGACAGTACGGACGTACTGCACGTTCTGATCTTATTTGCATCGATCTGATAAGGCTATTGTAAGTATAACCAATAGAACTATTAGTTAACAATATATATATATTTCTAAGTACCAGCGCTTATGCCTTAACTTATAGGTCTGTCCATACTATCTCCGACCACCAAACCTTTCGTCGGTAGAGTTTCCGACTTTCGGACGTGCAGCTTTCCGAACTCATTCGGGGTAATGCTTTTCAGAAGATACGAGTGACGTCATTTTGTAGTTGAACCGGACCTTTCAGACAAAAGGTTTGGTGGTCGGAGACAGTATGGACAGGCCTTTAACTCTCAAATACCTGGAACGCGCCCGAGTCGCGTTAGATTTGAACCACCATTAACCATTATTTTATGCTTTAACTATTGAAAAATAGCAGATATATGCCTTCTAAATCAATAGTTCTCAAACTGTTTTGTGCCAAGGACCCACCAAAAAAACGTTTGGCCGCAGATCTGAAATAGTTTTGTATGAACCTCCCAGAAGGTAAATTGAATTGAATTGAATTGAATTGAATTGAATTGAATTGAATTGAATTGAATTGAATTGACCTTGAATCCAAGAAAAAATCATGGACCAGAGTTTGGCAAACCTATTCTCAAGGAGGAGACCAAAACATTCCCCACTGACTGCCCATGCATGTCCTTTAGATCAGGGGTTCCCAAACTTTTTTGTCTCAGCCTCAGGGCACCCCATACATGTATTTCTGGCACCCCTACATTATAATTTTCACTCCCAGCACCTTATATTTATAGCATATCGTCGTTGTCGGGTGGAAACCTTGTATGTCCAAAACCGTTCATTTTGTAAAATGTATCATCTATAAAATGTACTAACTAAACTTGAAAACAGCAGATCTACAAGCATAGATCGGCTGTTTTCACTAGTTTTGTGCGACGGTCTTGTATGATGAAGCAGGGCTTTGCTTTACCAAAAGACGTACACATTTGAAACTTGGAGATACGAGGTTTGTCCGACAGTGACGATATTTTAGTGATTATGTTGCGAGGAAAACGTTGAGATAATAGCCATTTTGGTTAGAACTGCCTGAGAATAACTTTGTACTTCAAGTTTAAAATGATACTAAATATTTTTTCACATGTCCAAATAAATTCCAAATATTATCAAATTATCGCGCGGCACCCCTGGACTGTTGTCACGGCACCCCAGGGTGCCCCGTCACCCACTTTGAAGAGATTTACATGGCATGACTAATGGACTTTTTGCATGCAGCATAAATGGCTTGTCCATAAGACTGGCGCAGGACCGAGGGGGCAGATGGAATTTTCAGATTTGGCTGACATGGGCTGAAAACTATCTACTATGTAAACAAGATAGGAGGGTCTGGAATCAACCAATGTCAAACAAACCTCTCTGTGGTACCAGCACATTGACATTGGAGATTGTTATGCTATCGGGGCAACTACCGTAATTGCTGGACTATAAGCCGCGGCTTTTACAGCGGTGCGGCTTATATAAAGATTTTTACAGCTAACGGACAGTTAGTTAGTTTTACAATGGTGTTTAACAAGGATTTATATATAGATTTATACAGCTAACAGCCACCAGGGGTGCTCTAGCGGGAAGTAGGAAGGACACCTGCGGCTTATAGTCAGGTGCGGCTTATATATAAACATTTTTTTGTATTATTCCTAGATTTAGCTGGTGCGGCTTATATTCAGGTGCGGCTTATAGTCCAGCAATTACGTTACTCTAAAAAAACGACTAATATCTGTATGTTTTTTACTAATAATTAAATAATTGTAGTGGAGTAAAAGTACAACATTTGCCACTCCAGTAAAGTAAAAAAGAACTCAACACTGTAGGCCTACTTACAGTTAGTACAGTACTCGAGCAAATGTACATAGTTACTTAGATGCACCACCGATAGGGGGTTTAATCACACAAGCTCTAGTCGGGGAATATCTTAAAAAGTCCTGGAATAAATTCCTTACCAAAACATTTCTTCACCAATGTGTTTGTAAAGGTGTCTAGTAACACATCTCACAGAGACTGAAATTCAGTTTCCCTAGGAGAATCCTTGACAGCTGTTGAAAGGTGGGGTCCCATTAAATTAACTATACAGGATAAAATAGTAGTAGCATGTGAGGGGTCAAACTAGGGTTTTTTCATGATTCTTGTGAGGGGTCAAACTAGGGTTTTTTCATGATTCTGAATCCATTGCAAGCATTTTTTTTTGCAAGAAAACATTCCTTGGGGTAAAGGCGGCTCCCACAGAAATGTGAAAAGTGATGACTCATCACTAAACCATAGTTTTGTGCTGCCATTCTTTGCCCAAGGAATGTTTTTTTTGTGCAAAACAAATGCTTGCAATGGTTTCAGAAACCTAGTTTGACCCCTCACATGCTAGTTAAAGCATATTTATGTTTTATCCTGTATCCAGTTAATTTAATGGGACGCCGACTTTCAGCAGCTGTCAAGGATTCTGCTAGGGAATGAATTTCAGTCTTTGTGAGATGTGTTACTAGACACCTTTACAAACACATTGGTGAAGAAATGTTTTGGTAAGGAATTTATTCCAGGATATGACACTATTTCTGAAGATATCCCCCGACTACTCGGGTAGGCCACCCAGCCTGGCGAAGGCCTGTGCTCCGAACATTCAGACTAATGTTGATAATACAATATTTGTAGTTCTCTCAGATAAAAACCCATTAACAAGATATGTTTCCTTACTAGATTTTTATTTTGTTTTCCAGTCACAATCATAATGTAGATATATGTAATGAGCAGGTTACATTATGTAGACAATCTTCCCAGATCCTGTACCAAACTCTACACTAATCATGAAATAAGTAATTAAACCACATCAAAACCATGTCTAAACTTTTAACCACATGTAAGCTATAACCATTTGATCACACCTCTGATCAATAGAAATAGAACACACATGATCTGACGGTTAAATATTCACCAACAATCATTTCAGATAAAGTGGTGTCATATCACCTGCTATAAGAGTGAACTTGAGAAGTCATTGTTTTCTTTTTACAATTAATAATTACATGCACTTTTTTGTATCATGATTTGAACAATAATGTATATAATTACAATGTCATAATAAATGTTTCTGATCCATGAGTTATTCAATAAACATAAACAATATAAATATAAACTGAATAATTTGAATCAGTTTCTCTGACACAACAGAAGATTTAGTTTAGATTTAAAACAATATTACACACAGGTCTGGTAAGAGATCTATCCTGCTTTCAGAACCCCTTGAAGCAAAGCAGTTTCCCAGCTTTGTAGATGAAGAGCAAAGGGTGAGCAAACCCTGTCATCATAGCGATTATACCTGTGATGGTAGTAACGATGGTGGAATGAATTACTATGACAGCCACAACATAAGTAATAAGACTCAGTATAGTCACTGCCATTAATATCAAGCTGATCAGAATAATTTTAAAAGCCCTTCTCTTCATGTCGTTTCCCTCCCCACTGTCCCTCTGTCCTTCTCCTGGTCCAGGCTGTTTCAGAGCTCTGAGGACCGAGAAGCAGCAGAAAGACACCACAGAAATGCACACAATGCCAAAGCCCAGAGAGATGTAACGCACCACTGTTACTGACCAAAAATAAAATGAGCTGAATGCGAGCACCATCAGCCAGACAACACAGCAACAGGCCACCCTGTACTGAAGAGCTTTGTACCTGAGAAAAACCACAGGGTGAACCACCGCTATGTAACGCTCCACACAGATACAACACTGGAATGATGGAACAGAAAAATTGCAAAAACCATAAAAAGCAAAGGATCCAATATCGCTTAAAATATTGTTTGTGAAGAGCCCTGCTATGTTAAAGACAGAGGCCAGGGAAAAGATGATCATGGAAACAGTCAGGTTGAGATAAAAGAACTCTGAGGCTATCGTCCCACCAGCTCCACTCAGTATCAGCCACACAACGTAGCTGTTGATGGGGAGACCCAGGATGAGGTTGATAGAGTTGACAGCAGTTACTAGTGCCAGAGTGGTGTCGTCTTCTGAGGATACGAAGGGGAAGGAGCAGTTGGTGCCATTTCCCTGTGTGTCGATCTCGGTCATCTTAAGGCTGTGCGGGTGCGCTGCAACTGGTTCAGAAGATAAAGACATAATGTCTGGATTTGAGTGCAGTTCTCTGAATGTAACATTGACACAACTAAACATTTTTCTAGTCTGAAAACAACAATTCTAGTGAACAATGAACACAAGGTTAAAGTGATCTCACGTTTTGGATGCCAGCAGAGAGTCTCAGATCTCTGAGTCGGGTGTTTTGGTGAAGTCTCTTCTTCAGACGGTCACTGTCTTCCTGATAGCAAATCCTCCAAATGATGAACTCTCTACTTCACCTCCTCTAACCATTCCCTTCTCTCCTCCTCCTTCTGATTATTGTATTGCTTTAAACATTTTCATATTTCGTTTAATGGTTATTCCATGGAAATTTATAGCCAGACAGTCGCCAAACATTGGCACGATTTCACCAGCGCCGGCCCTTCGTTGGATAACCTCAGGCAACAACAGCAGGACACTAATTTGTTTATTTAAAGTAAGCTACGTGACATTGGAGCAGTATTATTAATTAAACTTTGTTATTGTCTATTACAAACATTTTATGTTCTAAATATCTACAGGTAGACAAACTAAACATACATAGCCTGGACACACATGTCCTGGACACTTTATTTTATATTGTGTTATCATTCAAACATTCTGATATGTGTCCACACTCTGGACTCGACAGTGTCGTCATGCAATTCCAGCAGATGTTTTGGTGAGTTTTAAGACCTTTTTAGTAGGGATGTACCGAAAGAAAAATTCTTGGACGAAACCAAATACCGAATATTGGAAACACTTGGCTGAAAACCGAATACCGAATAGCCACATTTTTAATTATATATAAATGTGTACACATTGCTGTCATGGCTGTGCCTCTGTTTTAGAGCTACATTATTATGGCAAAACCTATAATGGTCCATATTGAGATCAGTTATTTAAAACATATATGTATTTATTGTGTAGAATTATTTATTTAATATTGTGTAGTAAATTGGTAATACAATACTCAAAATATTAACATGCCATACAGTTGAATTACTGCATAATAAGGAAATATCAATGTAGAAAATTAAATAAAACAAATAAATATAAATAAATGAATAAATAAACTAAAAGTAGTATTCGGTAGTATTCAGTATTCGGTAATATTCAGTAATATTTATTCGGACGTAAAATCTATTCGGCCAAAAGCCAAATATGCGTGAACAGGTATTTTATCAGGTTGATTTTTTTCCACAAAAGTGTACAGAAAGAGTTAAAATTATGTTTTTATGTGGCCACACCCACCAGTTCATTAGGTATGCCTCGTTGTCAGGTGGGTGTTAACCCATTTAGACCTGGTATATGTATACGTTGTTATACCTTTGAAGCCGGGAGCCACCTCTGTCTATAATATGTTTGCCTTTTTTTCTTTGTTATTATTGTTTAAATTATTTACACCTGCAGTTTCCTCACATCCCTTTGGCTGTAACCTACGATGGACACAGCCCAAGGGTAGGCCACCCAGCCTGGCGAAGGCCTGTGCTTCCAGTAGTGCCCTTATACAATTAGCTCAGTTGCTTAACGCTGGTTTTTGACATTACCGAAACGAAGCGGATAAAAGCGGCAAACTTTTTTTGAGGCTTCTTTAGGACCTAACGATGGATTTTATGTGGGTAAACATCATGGATTTTTGATGTTTACCCATATAATATCCATATCAAGTTAGGCTCCCATCGACTTTCTATACAGGAGGAAAATACCCAGAAAAAAGTACGATGTGAGGGGTCTAACTAGGGGTTTGTCATGATTCTGAATTCATTGCAAGCATTTGTTTTGCACAAAAATATTTCATTGGGCTAGAAATAGCCCCCAAAAACACCCAAAAAACTGTGAATGATGACTCATCACTAAACCATCGTTTTGTGGGGCCATTTCTAGCCCAATGAAAGTTTTTTGTGCAAAACAAATGCTTGCAATGGATTCAGAATCATGACAAACCCCTAGATAGACCCCTCACATCCTACTTAAAGCAGATTTTTTTCCTGGGTATTTTCCTCCTGTATAGAAAGTCTATGGGAGCCCAACTTGATATGGATATTATATGGGTAAACATAAAGAATCCATGATGTTTACCCTTATAAAATCCATCGTTAGGTCCTAAAGAAGCCTCAAAAAAAGTTTGTCGCTTTTATCCGCTCCGTAACGGTAATTTCACTAAGCCATTGCACTAAATGGGAAGATCAGACTAATGTTTCTATGTTGATAATACATTAATGAGGTTTCTTGCCTTTTTGTGTATTTGTAGTTCTCTCAGATAAAAACCCATTAACAAAATATGTTTCCTTACTAGATTTTTATTTTGTTTTCCAGTCACAATCATAATGTAGATATGTGTAATGAGCAGGTTACATTATGTAGACAATCTTCCCAGATCCTGTACCAAACTCTACACTAATCATGAAATAAGTAATTAAACCACATCAAAACCATGTCTAAACTTTTAACCACATGTAAGCTATAACCATTTGATCAGACCTCTGATCAATAGAAATAGAACACACATGATCTGACGGTTAAATATTCACCAACAATCATTTCAGATAAAGTGGTGTCATATCACCTGCTATAAGAGTGAACTTGAGAAGTAATTGTTTTCTTTTTTTACAATTAATAATTACATGCACTTTTTTGTATCATGATTTGAACAATAATGAATACAATTACAATGTCATAATAAATGTTTCTGATCCATGAGTTATTCAATAAACATAAACAATATACATTAATGTGTATCAGTTTCTCTAACACAACAGAAGATTTAGTTTAGATTTAAAACAATATTACACACAGGTCTGGTAAGAGATCTATCCTGCTTTCAGAACCCCTTGAAGCAAGGCAGTTTCCCAGCTTTGTAGATGAAGAGCAAAGGGTGAGCAAACCCTGTCATCATAGCGATTGTAAACGTGATCATAGCAACTATGGTGGAATTAATTACTATGATAGCCACAACATAAGTAATAAGACTCAGTATAGTTACTACCATCACTATCAAGCTGATCAGAATAATTTTAAAAGCCCTTCTCTTCATGGTGTTTCCCTCCCCACTGTCCCTCTGTCCTTCTCCTGGTCCAGGCTGTTTCAGAGCTCTGAGGACCGAGAAGCAGCAGAAAGACACCACAGAAATGCACACAATGTCAAAGCCCAGAGAAATGTAACTGAAAACTGTTTCTGACCAAAACATAATTGAGCTGAATGCGAGCACCATCAGCCAGACAACACAGCAACAGGCCACCCTGTACCGAAGAGCTTTGTACCTGAGAAATACCACAGGGTGAACCACCGCTATGTAACGCTCCACACAGATACAACACTGGAATGATGGACCAGAGAAATAGTAAAGACCATAAAAAGCAAAGCGTGCAATAAACCTTAAAAAAATATTGTTTGTGAAGAGCCCTGCTATGAAAAAGACAGAGGCCAGGGAAAATATGATCATGGAAACAGTCAGGTTGAGATAAAAGAACTCTGAGGCTATCGTCCCACCAGCTCCACTCAGTATCAGCCACACAACGTAGCTGTTGATGGGGAGACCCAGGATGATGTTGATAGAGAGTGTCATTCATCTTAAGGCTGTTGTGTGTCCTGCAACTGGTTCAAAAGAGAAAAACATAATGGCTGTTTTTGAGTGCAGTCAACTGAATATAACAATGACACAACTAAACATTTTTGAACAACTCTTGGCAATGTTCTTATGATAACAACTATTCTAATGAACAATGAACACAAGGTTAAAGTGATCTCACGTTTTGGATGCCAGCAGAGAGTCTCAGATCTCTGAGTCGGGTGTTTTGGTGAAGTCTCTTCTTCAGACTGTCTTCCTGATAGCAAATCCTCCAAATGATGAACTCTCTACTTCACCTCCTCTAACCATTCCCTTACCTCCTCACGCCATATACTGTAGCTCATTGTAGTCAATAGCATTATCAAGCTGATCAGAATAATTTTAAAAGCCCTTCCCTCTGTCCTTCTCCTGGTCCAGGCTGTTTCAGAGCTCTGAGGACCGAGAAGCATTATTGTAATGGTTATTCCATCCCATGGAAATAACAATCACCCGGTCATTATGCAAACTTTGTCCATGTTTGGATAAACTTGGGCAACAGCGACGTAGGGATCATGTGTTTATCATATACTCATGTAGCCTTTACTTACCCTGGATTGATGGGTGAAGAATAAAAGAACAGAGAGGCGATAAAGTGCTGAAGACCCTGACAGATAAAAAGCATCAATGATGATCTTCACAATAGAACTGGGATCGGGCAGATTTAGTTGTTTTGAACAGCATTGTGTCTGACCCAAATCGAGTCCGACCATTAATTATTAACTCATTTACAGAGATATTCCCCATATGGTCCAGGCTGCCACGCCCCAGTTTAGATTAATTTGATTTAAAGGAGTAGTTCACCCCCAAAATGACTTTTTTTCTATTGATTAGTCACGCCATGGAGACTAGAGTTCAATAATATTTTTAGTTTTTTGTCGCATTCCTAAGATAAAAATTTTATTCGAGTGAATTTACCCCCATTGATTCCGGATGGGGACCCGTTTCGAAACGGGTCCCCATCCGGAATCAATGGGGGTAAATTTATTGTTATCAAATTTTTGCCAGACCCATGAAATGGGTAGGCCTACATAAGCAAATGTCGGTCTGTCTGTCCGGGTTTTCTATATAAAGGGTATATATGATGATGACATGATGATGACATACCTACAAAAGGCATGATGTCATAAATGATGATGACAGACAGGGGGTCTGGCACAACCAGGTTGACCTGGTCTAGTTGTCTTAGGAATGTGACAAAAAACAAAACATATTATTGAACTCTAGTCTCCATGGCGTGACTAATCAATAGAAAAAAAGTCATTTTGGGGGTGAACTACTCCTTTAATTAAAAACAATCCAAAATCGGATCACCGATCCAAGGTGCCTAAGTGCAGGCCCGGATTAATCCTTGGACTAACCTGTGCTTAAGTGCCAGGGCCCGCCGCCTGGTGGGCCCTGTGTAAATTATATTAAAAATATAGTTTTTATTTTATTTTTCCAACAATTCACACATACATTTGTTGCTTGTGTGTACGATATTTTCGGGCACTGCCTAAGTGCCCGAAAAATAGTGCTTCCGGTTTGGACCAGAAACAGGAACTGGATCTCAATTTCTTGGCCGGAACAACCCTTCCTCTTCCTGCCTGCGTTTACTTAAGTAAACACTGCTTGCTAACGCTGCTGCTAGCTCTTTTGTAATCGCAAACGGACTGCGGTGTGCACGTGGTTCGTGCACGATCCGTGCACCATCGGGCACGATGTACACGCACAAGCCCATGTTAACAGGTACGAAAATCGTGGCAGGCAACCCAGAAAGACGAGTTTTAATGAAAGCAGTAAATAATTCAATATGGGTCCGATCCTGGGCCCGAGTCCGACACCAACACCACTTTTTCCCCTTTCTTTTTCTTTAAGGAAGGCACATAGTATATTACACTGACTCGCAAACTTGTTATAATGTGCAGCTTGCCTGCTTGTTACCCTTATGCATATTAGGCTTGTAAATTACCATGAAAGGGGACCGTTTTATATCTACAGTATGTTGATTATTAAATAACATATGCGCGCGCGCGCGCACACACACACACACACACACACACACACACACACACACACACACACACACACACACACACACACACAAACACACACACACAAATATCCCACAGTTATCAATTCTTTATTCATATTTCAGGGGTTGACACTAAGGTCCCAGGTGTACATCATCTCCCAATGGATCATGGGGGGGGGGGTGATATACAGATTTATACAAAATTGGGGGAGCCATTGCTTTGATTGCTCCAATGATCAGACGCAAATACTACAAGCTTGTTGCGGGCATGTTTTTGCTATATTTGAAGTAAGTGGTGAAAAAAAAACCTTGCACTGCAATTTGATGCTCTTGTGTTTTATGTAAAGCACTTTGCCTTGTTGAAATGTGCTATACAAATGAACTTCTGAAACGAGGCCTCATGTGTGCCATTCAAATATGATTGTTGCGCTGCTCAATGTTGCAGAAGCCATGCAGCCTCCAATGGTTTTCCAATGCAAAATTTGACCGACGTCAAACATGTTTGAACTGAAATATAATTCATTGGCCAGCTCAGTGGCCTTGTGGTCAGAGTGTCTGCCCTGAGACTGGGAGGTCGGGGTTCCACCAGCTGGGTCATACCAGAGCGATATATAAGAGAGTGGCGTCACGCTTTGAACTCGCCGCAGACCGGAAGTGGCGTCGCATGGAGCCTGTTCTCATTCTTATCAAGCCTCTGCTGCTCTCCTGCCCGTCCGCCCCCACTATAGCCGAGGTATTTTCAATCACTGGTAAGTAGACGAAATCACGTCTTTTTCACCCTTTTAACGCATTCACGGGCCTCTCCACGGTAGACAACGTTATTATTTCACGTAATCGGCTCCACTATTGTTGATGAAGAGGAGCTTCATTCCATCAGCGCTTCCATCAGATTTATGGCAATCTGGGAACCCATCGTCAAAGAAGAAAGGGCGACACCTATCGGTCTGTCTCTCTTCGTAGCGTTCTGAGGCTGTCTCGAGAGATTAGATTTATGGTCATTTTTCTTACGAGAAACATTAACTTGAGCCGATTACGTGAAATAATAACGTTGTCTACCGTGGAGAGGCCCGTGAATGCGTTAAAAGGGTGAAAAAGACGTGATTTCGTCTACTTACCAGTGATTGAAAATACCTCGGCTATAGTGGGGGCGGACGGGCAGGAGAGCAGCAGAGGCTCGATAAGAATGAGAACAGGCTCCAGTAAGCTAAGCTAGCTAGCTTTCCACGCTTACTATGGGAGTCGACGTAAGTGACGTAACTCTCTCTTCTACAACTCTGGGTCATACCAAGTACTCTAAAACAGGGACGTGCTGGGCCCCTGATTCAGCCCGAGAAAAAGAGTTGTAGAGGCCCTCATTGCGCGCTATAGAGAGAGATCTCTCTCTACATCGCTGCTGCTACTCAAAGATTTTTGACAAAGTGACAAGCCAGTGGGCCAATTACATGAGTTATTTCGTTGTTGTCGGGTGGCAACCTTGTATGTCCAAAACCGTTTGTTTTGTATTTATAATTTTAAAAATGATTTAAACTAGTGAAAACAGCCGATCTACAAGCACACAACGCCTCGCACCGCGAGGCGTTGTGTGCTTGTAGATCTGCTGTTTTCACTACTTTTGTGCGACGGCCTTGTATGATGAAGCAGGGCTTTGCTTTGCGAAAAGAATTACAAATTTGAAACTTGGAGATACAAGGTTTCTGCCCGACAATGACGATTTACTCTGTTGGCCGCCCAGACCCCAAAATGGAACAAAGGCATACATTTTAATTTTTTTTCCTAATGGCCGGCCTGGACCGGCCGGGAATGAACCGGCCGTTCAGGAGTTGTCCCGTTTTTCCCAATGACCAGCACGTCCCTGCTCTAAAAGATTTGACCCACTGCCTCCCTGGTTGGCACTCATCAAGGGTTGGATTGGGGGTAAGTCCCTGCGACATAATAGCGTCATGTCCAGGGGCTGTATTTGTGCATCAAGCTGCCTCTCCTTACAGGGGATGGTGTTTTCTGCTGGTGTTTCAGTCCGAGCGTATCAAAGGGTGCGTTCGGAAATGCGCACCAGGTGTGTGCTCAGTGTAGTGAGTGCCTAAACCTAACCCTAATCCTTACCCTAACCCCAGTAAAACTATGCCTAACCCTAACCCTAACCTTAACCTCAGTAAAACTATGCCTAAACCTAACCATAACCCCTAACCCTAACCACACCCGTTGCGCATTTACGAACGCACCCTTTGATACACTCTGACTGAATCACCAGCAGAAAACACTCTCCCCTCCTTACAGGCACAGGAGATGCACTCCTGCCCTATGGGCCTCATGGCTCGGCAAGGCTTTAAGATTTATTGGAGCAGCTGTTGATATTCGCTTAAGAGGTAGAACCCATACACCAGGCCACAGTAAAGAAGACTATCTGAAGAAAATGTTTTGATCTGATGCGCCAAAGATCAGGTCAAAGTCGAATCACCATAAAATGACACAATCTTAGGAAAAAGTAATAAATAAATAAATGTGACCATATATACTGTAATAGGGAATGCGTTCTTTGGCCTGCTGGCAGCATTCATAAGGACTTTTGACCTTGATCGTTGTAGTGTTTTGTGAGAATACTGTGGACAGGTCATACTTTTAAATCTTCTCAAGAGACTTATTTGTGATTTACACACAAACGCACACACGCACGCACGCACGCACGCACGCACGCACACACGCACACGCACACGCACACGCACACACACACACACACACACACACACACACACACACACACACACACCGGCTTCAGGATAGAGTACAATAAGGTAAGAGGAACTCAAGCTGGTTTAGGTTTACAACATGCATAACCCCAAATGTTATAAACAAACAGGAGGGCATCAGATACAGACCCCTGGGGGACCTATAGCCTCATAAACCAGCCTCCTTCTTAAATGACATTCTCATTTGATGAGAATGCCATTTCAGGCGGAGGCTGGTTTTACAAGCCTATGGGGGACCCAAGTCAATGAAGTAATATCATGTACAAAATGAACAATGTATTCCTGAGTGCTTGAATAAACCTCTAGGTGGCAGCATCTCCCCAATACTTGTGAGGTAGAGCCATGATGTTTGTTTCAGAGTGGTGATATTTTCCACTACTATAAGGATGTCTGTCTGTCTGTCTGTCTGTCTGTCTGTCTGTCTGTCTGTCTGTCTGTCTGTCTGTCTGTCTGTCTGTCTGTCTGAGTTGTGTGTCAGTGTGGGTTATGGCAGATGTGTCTGTGGGATTGTGTGTGAGTTTGAGTGTTCACTTCCAGGTGCTGGCTGCCAATCACCATTATTCTGGTTAGGTTGCAGTGGAGAAGACTGGAGAAGACGTGTTAAGATCTGTGAACACCTGTGGTCTCTGGCAGCACTGGTACCAGGTTTCCATCAGTGACGTCAGTTCAGAAAAAGCTAAGGTATGGCAACATGACTGGTGTCTTGCACGCGCGCGAATCACCAGTCATGGTGATTCAACAGGAATGATTCGTTTATTTTTAGAAGTACATTTTTGTTTTTCTCCCCGTTTCCACGGTTTCTTGGGCTGGATATGGCAGCTAAACATGTTAGTAAACGTGCCACAATTAACAATAATGCATTGCACCTGTGCAGCTGACCTGCGGAACCTGGGAATATACCATTTTGTCAAGATGGGGAGAATAAAAGTGTGGAGAATATAATTATAATACCTTGTTAAAGTGACCATTTTGTTACATTTAGCATTTGTAGTTATTTTACTGTAATTTAACAACATAATAACCAGCACAGATCGACAAAGAGACATTCATGGATTTATATTTAAAAGTAACTTTTATTTTCCCCCCTGGGCCCAGGGTATGGCAGCTGCATACCCCTGCCATGACTACGTGTTGCGTTCTGTCAGTGTTTTTGTGTTTGTTTGTTTTTGTTTTTGTTTATGTTATATGTGAAAAAAATTGATTTGAATGCAAAAATGTAGTATGCCAAAGCAAATTCCTATGTGTATTACACAATGGTTAATAAAGAAATCTGAATCTGAATCTGAATCATACCCAAATGACGCCCCTGGTTTCTATTCCGAAACATCTCCATTCCGAACACCAGGTTAGCATTCACCAGCGTCGGCAGATTATCATTTCACCAGGTTAGCATTCACCAGTGTTAGTTTTACTGAGGTTAGGCTTAGGGTTAAGGTTAGGTTTAGGTGGTCGGAATAGCAATGTGTCAGAGTGACAATAAGTAACCGGCACACACGCACACGCTCACACGCTCACACGCTCACACTCTCTCTTGGTGTTATTTGTATTATTTACTACCGGTATGTTTCTATTATTAAGGGACGAATTAGCAACTTTATTTTGTGAGTCAGGTTAGTGGTTTAAACTCAAGGTTAGTCTTAGTTCAATCTGAGTTCCCAGAGGTCTTAGTCTTAGTTTGTCAGGTTTGTGGCAGTTATACAATAATGCAACACAAAAAGCCCAGAGGGCTTGTTTCCATTGTGGTCCTTTGTATTCAATGAATTAAGAAATATAAGTCATAAAAATATAAACAAATCATCAATCGAACAGTACAGGCCTAGATGCAATCCATAACTCTGAAACACTTTCTGGCTCTTTGACTGTTTTCTTGGCTAGGAAATAATTACATGTTATTGTTGGATCAGTTGTAAAATCCAATTAATTCCTGTTATTACCCGGCTTGTTTGAATGCTTGATTCTGATTGGTCAATCGCTGAAATCAGAGGTCTGATATTCCCCCGATAACAGACCGCTCCGCTCTATAACAGACCGCTGCCTAATCAAAGACTCAGAGCACCTGCTGCAGTCAAGCTGCACTGCGTGAACCTTGTGCTGTAGCCAACATGTCAGTGTCAGCCATGTAAACAAACACAGAGCGACATTTACAACTAAACGTTGCTCTCAAGAATGTTTTTAAAAATATTTTAAGCGAGAAATAGACGACGTATTTTCAGAAAATGGATTCTATCTTATCAGCACTTCCTTGTTTTCCAAGGCGACCGTGTCGCGCTAGGGAGACTCCCAGCGCAACACTTGTGTAACACTTCCAGTCGTCTGTAAACAAGGTTTAGTTTTGAGTCAAATTATTAATGTTATTTAGTAGCTGGGTAATAAGCAGGATAATGAATGGCTCCTTGGTGAATGACGATATATAACATCCCTTCGGCCTGTTATATATCGTCATTCACCGCGGAGCCATTCATTATCCCTTACTTATTAAGACGAGAGATAACACAAGAACTTCATTGATCCTGTGATGGAAATTCCTGTGGGCCCCGTCCCACAGGTTGAGAACCACTGAATTAGTTTCCTTACTACAGTGTTGTCGTTGGATAAAGGGTTTGTCCACAATTCCATGCTGTACTGATGTTGGTACCATAGGAGAGATGACCGGCAAACATCGATCAAAACCAGTAAGACTCCCTAATCGGGAGATAAGCGACCGCCAGGTCACATGTTTTATACACCGCTTTGCGTGAATTTAGGGCAAAACCTGTAGGAGCAGTGTCCAAAAATGTGTTTTGCAAGAATCGGCCTCAAGGTGGCACTAGAAGAGGGCCATGTGAGAAATGAGGGGTGGCTGCCAAGGAGTGTGCATGTGTGCAAAGTTTGGCATGGATAGGGGCAACGGTGGCGGAGATATGAGTAGGGCCAAAAGTGTGACGTGTCAGACAGACTGACAGACAGAATGACAGACTCACAGACAGCCGGTGGAGGTTTTGATAGTAACTGCGACCTAACGGTCGCAATAACAATTCTTCTACATTCTCGAATTGGGTAGACTTCTTGCTAATTAAGTAGGCCTAATGCAAATGTTTAAAAACTATTTAGAGCGTAAAATGGTTTAATTTTATTTATTTGATCTACATGCTCACAACGCCTCGCAACTCGAGTCGTTGTGAGCATTATTATTTTTATTAGGTTAAAGATCTAGTTAAAATTCTAATATTGGTCAATTTGGTAAAAAGAAAAAAAAGGGAAAGACAAAAGAAACTCTCCATCATTTAGCTGGGGACCACCTGGACTGGAACCCACGCAAGGACCACTGAATTAGTCTACTCCACAATCTGTAGGCCTACTATAGCTGTTATATTATGTGCTGCATAACAGCTGCGTGTGCTGACGATCACAGAGAGAGGGCATCCACTCTCCTCTGGATCACGACCCTGTTGCTAATGACCAGCCCACTGGCTACTATAAACAACTTAGTGTCCATTAAGCATGATCCTGCTGTGGCCTCTGGAATGACCGGGTCACTGGGAGAGGAGAGGAGAGTGGAGCTGGCTGCAGACCCTCCGCACACCCTCTGTGGACCTCTGTCTGCACGCTGCAGAGCACATCCATTCACTTAACCAAATGAACCCTGTAGTGTCCCTGTTTCATGGGCATTATTATGTCATAATAGACTATTATGCTGGACTATTATTAATAGTCCAGCATCCTGTTTTTGAGCGTGGTCACACCGCCTCCTATACGTGGCCGTGTGTGTGTGTATGCGTGCGTGTCTGTATGTAGCCTGAGTCTGTATGTAGCCTGCAATACCTTTAATGACCACACATGTTAAGGGAGGGGCGCTGTTGTTCAGGCCAGGCACACTCACGCACGCACGCACGCGCACATGCACGCACGCATGCACGCGCACATGCACGCACGCACGCACGCACACACGCACACACGCACACACACACACACACACACACACACACACACACACACACACACACACACACACCTCCACCTCTCAGTTCACACGGGTGTGATTTTATTTTTATTTTTTTAAGAAAAAGAAATCTTCTTTAAGTAGCATGTGAGGGGTCAAACTAGGGGTTCTTCATGATTCTATATCCATTGCAAGCATTTGTTATGCATTGAAAAACATTCCTTGGGCAAAATCTTGGCCCCCAAAAACTGTGAAAAGTGATGAGTCATCAATTTTTTTCCACTTTTCACAGTTTTGGGTGGCCGTCATTTTGCGGACCTTAATGACTAAACTAATAGATAAAACAGAAATAAAAAGTACGGCAGAAAATCACAGGTTCAACCCAATTCCTTGAGCTTTTGGGCTTGTGGGTCCCCGACTGATTTATTGTGGACACTGGACACACACGCACACACACTAACGCATGCACACTTGCGCGCCTGAATGTATCGGCCAGACTAGATTCCAGCCTCCAGCAGATTTCAGCAGTCTGTGCCTTCCCTCTCGTTCTGCTAAAGGTGTGGGTGATGGAAGAGTAGGCTATACAGCAGGGTTCCCCAATAGGCGGCCCGCGGGCCATTTGCGGCCCGCGGGGGGCTACTGTCTGGCCCCCACCAACCCCAGTAATAATGGTGGTATAAGAGCAGCAACAACACTTGAATATCGTCGTTGTCGGGTGGAAACCTTGTATCTCCAAATGTGTACGTTCTTTCGCAAATCATACAAGGCTGTCGCACAAAAGTAGTGAAAACAGCAGATCTACAAGCACACAACGCCTCGCAGTGCGAGGCGTTGTGTGCTTGTAGATCGGCTGTTTTCACTAGTTTAAATAATTTTTTAAATGATAAATGCGAAACAAACGGTTGTGGACATAGAAGATTTTCACCCGACAACGACGATATCTGAACTGTCGCTGGAGTAGCGGGAGCACCACCGTCGCCGCCTGCAATGTTGTGGCCCTCGGCTTGGTACCCTAGACATAATTCGGCCCTTGGGGAAAACTAATTGGGGAACCCTGCTGCTGTAAGTCTGCAGCAATACACACACACACACACACACACACACACACACACACACACACACACACACACACACACACACACACACACACACACACACACACTTGACGCTGTGGGCTGCCTTGTATAGATCGACTATTTTCAGTGTGCGTCACTGGTGTGCAAACAAGCACAACTCAGGCTTATGGTTTTAGGGTTAGAAATGCCTGAATGTTGGCTTATTGTGAAACTATGGACGTCTGTGTTCGAGTGGGTAAACACCCCCAGGCCCCAGTAGTGTTTTTTTGTGGATACTTTTGTAAGCATTATACGTCTTGTACAAGCCAAGGCTTGGTGGGTGTGTTGACTTGAACCCATACGCTCGTGAAGTCATGTTGATTTATAGCCTCCACCATTCCTTTTCTCAACGACCATTGTTAGGCAGCAGACTTATACGTAGATGATTGCTTCCTTTTTCCAATCCCAGAATAAATTTGCTGGCAGAATGTGAATCAGGTTATGCTGCAGTGGTTTCTGCAAATCAACTGTGATGTCACATCTGTCATGGAACTCTCTCTCTCTCTCTCCCTATAGCTCTCCACAATCTGCAGCCACTTCATCAAAACTACCGGCCAGCTTTTCCGCGAGCAAACTTTTCCCACACGTACAGAAGTGAACTCACTTCCGTTGAGTGACATTATTTTTTCCTTTGCATAATTAATTCTGTAACAGCTCCATACGCTGATGGAAAGTTGCCTACTGCTGTTGCTTAAAGATGGGGTGCCATGATTCTTTTGCTTTGTATGTGTTTATGGAGTTAACATACTCTAATAGACCCCACGGTGTGGTTATAATAAGCAAATATGTCTTCCCTGTGTATTTTTGGTTTCTTCCTGAAAACTCAAGTATCAAAAGGCTATCCTCATACAACAGCAGATGTGGGTGTGGCTAACTTCAGGTGGGTGGTGCTAAGGTGGAAACAAGGGGGGGGGGGGGGGGTAACCACATCACAAAAAAATCTATAAAATATATGAAATGCTTTTTCAAACACAAACATTCAAACATAGCAGATGTACGAGCTTGCAGTGTGGCATGACAGTGACGCGCTGTGAGCTTGTAGATCTGCTCTTTTTGAGAACCACTCTAAATCCTAGGAGTTTTTGACACAGTTGCCAAAGAGGACAGTTTGTTGTGACGAGCAGCATCCGTCAGGCTGTGTTGCCTGCTCAGAAGTGACACATGCAATAAAAATATAGAGCCAGTAGCAAGTCATTTTCTTTGGTTCAGTGCGACAAATTAAAAATGATTTGTTTAATTTAACAATGGAACGAGTCACTTTGACAAACTGTTAGGACTAGACTGCTTTTTAAGACTTGTGGAAAACATCTGTCTGTTGGTATGTATGTCTGTCTGTCGCTCTGTCGCTCTCTTTCTCTTAAACACACACACGCGCGCGCGCGCACGCACACCCGCACGCACACACACAGACACGCACACGGATACACGCTCTCATGGACACACATGCACGGACACACAAACACGGACACACAAGCACACACACACACACACACACACACACACACATGCACGCACACACATGCACGCACACTAGGGCATTGACGAAAAAGTCGACAAGTAGACTCAGTCGACTTCATTACACAAGTCGACTCCCATCAGAGAAAGTCAAAAGTCGAAAATACTTTCTATTGTGAAAATAGCAGATGTAGATCTATATATTTGACAATTTGGCCAATGTTTAATTTGCCATTTTAGAGGTATTAAAAATTGGCACCTTACAAATGTGAAGATACCCTCTATACACTTAAACTCTATGTTGGTTTGTTTACAGTTGAGTGAGAAAACAATGTTTCACATGAAGTTAATCATCTGGGGACCCCCCCCCCCCCCCCCCCCCAAAAAAAAAAATAATAATAATTGGGGGGTTGTGTGTGATGTGATGACATCATCAAACGATAAAGTCGACTTCAACACAACTTTTTACTCACTCGAGTCAACTTGCTAAAATCACAAGTCGTTAATGCCCTAACATACACACACACGCACACACACACACACACACACACACACGCATGCACACGCACGCGCAGCCACAGTGTTTACTGACTCAGTGATTCTGGCGCGCAGGCCTCCCCTGTGATTTACGGAGAATAAAGCAGGGCAATTAGCAGCGGTTGAGATGCATCAGCATAGAGCTTCTATCAGCCAGCGCAGATATGAAGAGTGAAGCACTGTCATATTAATGATGGCACTTCTTACATCAGCAGCATAAGCACAATATAAAATACAACCTGCAGCGCTTATACGCAAGGTCACAGTGGGGGGTTGGGGGGTTGGGGGGGAGGTGTGGGGGGTGTGGGGGGTGGGCTTGTTTTCACCGTTCATCAAGTCTGTTAACCATTTAAGACCTGAAATTGTGTTATGTACTTTAAGCCAGTGGTTCTCAACCTTTTCAGCCCGTGACCCACAAAATAATCGTATTTTAACTGGGGACCCCACCACCCTGACGAGCACTAAGAGTTGAGGCATTACATTTTGTATAACACGGTTCTATTGTGAAAATAGCCGATCTACATGATCACAACGCGTGAGCATGTAGATCGGCTATTTTCACAATTTCTTCCTCTAATATTTGACAATTTGGCCAATGTTTAATTTGTCATTTTAGATGTATTAAAAAGTCCTTAAATTGTCACTTTAGAAATGTGCAGATACCTGCTATGCACTTCAACTTTATGTTGGTCTGTTTATGTTGAGAAAACAATGTTGCACAATAAGTTAATCATCTGGGGACCCCCAAAATAATTTGGGGACCCCTCTGGGGTCTCGACCGACAGGTTGAGAACCACTGCTTTAAGCTATTGAAAAATAGCAGATATACAAGCTCACAGTGCGGCACCGAGTACCGCGCTGCGAGCTTGTAGATCTGCTATAATTGAAAAGTCATGAAAATGTGTGTAAATCTTTTAATATATGTAACATTTGTAACTCAAATATTTGCTCCTGGGGGGGTCCCTGGAACAGCATATTTTGAGATGGGGGTCCACAGCCGAATACATGTAATTTTGGGGGTCCTTGACATGAGAAGGTTTGAGAACCACTGATTTAGAAGAAGGATTTAGGAGACATTTCCCTTTTTTTAAATAGCAGATCTACAAGCTCGCAGCCGTGCTTTGAGCTTGTAGATCTGCTATTTTTCATTAGTTAAAGCATAAAATAATGGTTAAAATGGTTAAAATCTAAAGCGACAAAGACTCGTTCCCCGCCTTGATGGGTTAAAGAGCCCTTTGTCGCACGTCAGACAGAAACCTTGTATCTCCCAGTGGATGGATGAAGACCTCACATGTGTTACTTAACTAAAAGTAGCAAAAGGCCTACTGCAATGTAGAAATACTGTCCTGTATTCAAAATGTACTTAAGTAAAGGTACTAAAGTGCCGGGATCAAAATGTACTTAAACTACCAAAAGTAAAAGTACTCGTTGTGCAGAATGTTGTGCATTTCACAAGTTCAAAATGTATAACAAATATTTTGAAAGTAGACAATCTTTTAAAATGTGTGAAATGTCTCCAATACAGCAGGGGTTTTCAACTAGATTAGGCAGGGTGCCACAATTGTAAAATCACTTATGGTCAGGGGCCACAAGACTGTGTCAACAGAAATAAATAAAATGTTCATGGTTGGCGTTTGTTGTGTGCTACACAGTATGTCCAATAAGACACAACAATGGACATGTCATTCCAATGTGGTAACTTATTAGGGCCTGTTTCATACTGCATTCATGCTGTTTGATGTTTTCTGTGCCAGTCATAGTGGTCAGGCTTAGATTTTGATATTAACAAAAGAGGAATATATTAGTATGTTCTGCACAGGACATTGGCATGGAAGCGTCTTTGCGGCAGGCTGGCAAGGTGAAGTGTTTACATGTTCGTTTTTGCTTTTGTTTTGAACACCCGAATGATACGAATAGCACAAGATGTGAATTGAAGTGAATGATGATGGAGAAGATGGAAGATGAACACAATCAAGGTGAATTATTTCTTTGGGGGAAATGGACAACATGATCCACTCAAGACCCGTGGTTTCAAATGGATGGATGAACTGCACTCATCTGTTGAGCTCTTGAATGTTGCCAAGCTCCTTGGTGAAAAAATAAATTGCTGAACATCCTGTACAACCAACCAACCAACCATCCAATAATAATTTATTAAATTACTTTTTCACGCGGCCTATGAAACTCGCCTTTGGCAATTTCCTGCAGTAATGCAGGCTTGCCGATTATCACAATAACCCACACCCTCTTGTGTAACATTGCTTAAATAACAGCTACATTGGAACACAGTTTTGTACATACAGTACAACAGGGGTCTTCAACGTTTTCATGCCAGGGACCCCTTAGCTGAGAGAGAGTTGAAGCAGGGACCCCCACAACCTGTTCATAGATTCCATATAGTTTCATTGTTTGACAGCACAATCATCAGTGTATGTTGGATTCATGTCAATTTGTGTTTTGTCCGATATTTAACCACTTGAACCGTGAATACTTAATAGACCTTTCACTCTGTACTTAGTCTGCTCTTTTTCCCCTCTACACCAGTCGTTAATATACTGTAAAAATGAGAAAAAAGTTTCTATCACACAAATATTTGGAGGACCCCCTGTAGAAACTCTGAGGACCCCCTGTTGAAGACCCCTGCTATACAAGGTTTCCACCTGACAGTGACTTGCACTGTGTGTGAGAGGAAGGTATTTAAATTCAGAGGCTGCAATCTCACTTGGCTTCATCAGCAATCCTCTGATATAATGATGTTGAGCTGCATGTTCATTCTTTTTACCTGCTCTTGCAAAAAAAAAAAAGTCAAGACCATTTCACTGAAGGTTAAATACTGTAAGAAGCTTTTAGTGCATGTCCCTTGTGAGTGGCATCCATATTAATCCATAGTCCATACCAGATGTCGGTATACCTCAAGGTGGTATTATTATTATTTTTTTAGATGCTCTATGTCTGCAGATAATATTTTGCGATGATAACCCTTCCCAAGTCACAGCTAAATATGTTATCAGCTGTAGTGTTACCTGTCCTCCTTGAAAAATAGTATTTCAGGGGTGCCCGCTGGCCTAGTGGTCAAGGCACATACCACATACTAGGCTATGATGCCTACTGGCATCGCCTGTTCGATTCCCGGTCCAGATGACCTTTGCCACATGTCATTTCCCATCTCTCTCCCCATTTCCTGTCAGTCTACTATCCTATCAAATAAAGGCATAAAAAGCCCCCCCCCCCCCCCCATATGTTCAGGACATACATAGTTCTGTTTTATATTATATTGTTTGGCATACTCAGAACGGGTACACGTTATTGTGTTTAAACCATATGCCTGGCTTGGCTTCCAATCTCCCTTCTAATCTTACCATCACGAATCATGAATTGCTTAAACCTACCTGTACTTTGTTTTTGGTGAATGTTTAATGGACCGCAATGGGTGTAATGGATGTTTGTGTGTGTGTGTGTGTGTGTGTGTGTGTGTGTGTGTGTGTGTGCGTGCGTGCGTGCGTGCGTGCGTGCGTGCGTGCGTGCGTGCGTGCGTGCGTGCGTGCGTGTGCGTGTGTGTATGTATGTGTCTCATCCATTCACTGTATTTTTAAGTCATTTGTACAGCTGACTGTACTTTTTGAAGGTTTATCAATAAAAAAAAATGCAATCAATCAAAGTCAACCTGTTGAGACTGAGGGGGATCCATGTGTGTTCCAAGGCCAGTGTGGAGAATGATATATCATGCCTCCATCTGGTCCTTAATTGGCCGCCTCCTCCTCCTCCTACCCCCAGCTGGACATCAACCTCCCCTGGGAGAGGTGACCAGGACAGGGGGCATCTTCACTACATGTCCCACAACCTCCTTAACCCGGGACCCCCAGGGGGTCCCTATTATGTGAATTTGGAGGGGTCCCCCCACGTGAAGTGACCATTTAAGGACGTTTAAGACCTTTTTACTAACCTGATCAAAGTAAAGGTGAAAGAAAGGCCACCACCAAATCCAAAGTATAAAAAAACTGGCCATGGCCAAATTGTCAAATAATAGAAGAACAAGGCAAATATCGTGAAAATAAGCTGATCTACAAGCTCACAACACTTTGTGAGCATCAGCGGATGCACTGGTGTGTCAGAAGGGAGATCTTGTATTCAGTCCTGAAGGAGATGGTAAGAGTAGGAGCTCCATGGGTCTCCATCCAGAGTTACTAAGAAGATAGATTACTCTCTGGCTTCATACCGGATCTCCAGTGCAATCAGTTGGTGTGTGGTACTGATACAGTAACCTGCTGAGCAATGCTGAGGTTGTGAGTTTGAACCTCACCTGGAGCACCTATTATGAATTTTAAGTTGTGTATTTTGATTTTCAATATTACTGTGTAGTTGCTTTTGTTGCACTGTTGTTCTTTCCAGTCAAGTCCCTTCTGACTGCAAGAAATGAAATTTAGAGGTGGAGAAAATATGCATAGAATCACAGAATTTGAGGTTAAATGTGGATGGTATGGGCTATGGGTCCGCCCTGAGATTGGGGGGTTGGTGTTCGAATTCCTGGCTGGGTCATACCAAAGCCAAAATAGTATCCAGGGGGTGTACTTGTACATCAAACCTCCTCACGCTACAGAAACAGGAGATTGACTTGGCAAGGCTTACTTACTTGCATATAGTTTGACTCGGTTTCACAGATAAATATTGTGAAAACAGTAGATCTACAAGCTTACAGCACCTCGTGTTGCGAGGCGTTGTGAGCTTGTACGTCGGCTATACATTTTTCGCATCTTTCTTATATTATTTGACAATTTGGCCAATGTTTGACCAGTTTTTATAGTAGTTTGTTGACTACTTTTGGTGCAGTAATGGGTTTTTTCTCCCCCCCAATCACGTGGGGACCCCCTGAGGGTCCCGACCCACAGGTTGAGAACTGCTGACTTAGGTGTGGCAATTGCCGTCCCCTGGGAACCCAAATGACGTCCCTGTAGCACTGTAGCAGGGGTTTAGGCAACCTTATAGTCACGGGGGAGGGTGATCAGTAATCACTGAGACTGAGTCTGAGACAGAGGATGTGTTCTTTCTTTTAAAATATATCATTAACCATGCATTCAATTAATTAAATTCACCTCCAATCCCTATGCAAATTGCCTCCTGCAGACCTGCACACATAATCCCTCATCTTATTCACGCAGCCTCTGCTGTTTAGGTTTGTGTACAACCTTGGCAACATATAGCCTGATGTAGCCTGATGAGTGTTTCACAAACCTTTCAGCTCGAGACCCAAAAGAGAGATTAGAGGTTTGTGTGTGTGTGCGTGTGTGTGCGTGTGTGTGCGTGTGTGTGCGTGCGTGCGTGCGTGTGCGCGTGTGTGCGCGCGTGTGCGTGTGTGTGTGTGTGGCAGTGACTCACTGCCTCTGTGTGAAGACCTCAAAAGTCTACTGACTCTCTTGTGTCTCATTGGTCTAGTGGTTAAGGTATTGGACTGTCGCGTGGGAGACCATGGTTCAAGTCCCGAGCATTACAATGGTGCTGTGGCTCCGAACGGGTTTCCCTGGGGGAGTCTTTTGATATATATTTTAAATGTAAAAAAGGGAAAAAAAGTGGTATTTTTACTCGAGTCGTGACCCATACAAATCCCACGAATGGGTCCCGACCCATTGTTTGGGAACCAGCTAGTGCTATATATATGTCACGGTTAGATAGAGAAACGGTGAGATAGAGAAACGGAGCGCTTGCCGTGCCGCACGGGGCGGAACAAGCGGTCGCCACAACAACGTCCTCCAGGCGGAGCCACTCGATTGTCCACGACATTGCAAGCGGCGCGAAGGCCAGCGGACCTTGGTCCTGCTCTTCGCCCCCGAGCGCCGCAGGCGCGAGTGGCCGCGAAGAGCGGGCCAGGGCCGGCCGCGCGAGTTACGAAGCCGTGGTGAATGCAATCGTTATATTTATGCCCAGGCCGTAAGGCCTGGGCAAGCCCACGATAAACGCCCTGTCCAAGTGACTACAATGGAGCTAATGGCTAAGCTAGGCTAGGCTAGGCTAGGCTAGGCTAGGCTAGTAAATAAAGAAAGAGAGTCGCAAACGAGTGACGTCAGCGCCTTCACTATTGAATGGCTGCGTCGCCATCTGGTGGTGATTAGTGTGTGGTGAACTACAAAACGAGCGCTCTTACCACAGTCTCACTGAGTTACCCAAAATGACTGTAACATATACGTCACACACCACCAGCTCACAGTGACTGCCATCACACTGCTCTATATATACGTCACACACCACCAGCTCACAGTGATTGCCATCACACTGCTCTGCTGCAGTAGCTCTGGCTCAGAGAACAATGGCAGAGGAAGCTCAGACAGAGGTTTGGGCATGACGAGTGCAGATCATGAGATAAGCGTGCTTTCCGTTTATGCTAGTTATGTCTTGAAAAGGCTGTTTCCTGAACGTCCGGAGTTAAACAATTAAGACCTGAGCCCCGATTCTACAAATGCCTTCTAAATCGGTAGCCTTTTTCACGCCATGGAGGACCCCCAAAAATGATATGTTTTGACTCACGGACCCCCATCTGAAAATGTTCTGTGCCAAGGACCCCCCAGAAGAGAAGATTTGTGTAAAATATTAATATATATGTGGTGGGTCGTAGACCGTGATGAGATGCAGCCCCAGCCTGAAGCCTCAATAGTCTAGTATCTGCTCTCATTCCATAGGGATGTCCCTTTGGAATGATGGTTAAGATATTGGACTTTCATGCAGGAGACCCGGGTTTGAGACTGGGTGGGGAGGTTCGAATCACCTCTGTTACCTACATACATTTTTTTTAACCACATGGTGTCTAGCTAAGATTTAATCTTGTTGCCTATAGGTCAACTCATGTCCCATGGGGTTCATGTGGCGACCACCATTGTGAATCAATGTCCGCAAATGAAAACACAGATTTACAGATAGGCCTACAAATAAAGCCACTTTTCTAGTTAAACACCAGGAATCTAATGGGAATGTCACTGACATTGTACAACCATTCTTAAAATGGTGAAAAAACAAGGTCCACTGGTCAGTATCATTCATCTCATCATGAACTCCTAAGTTCTCAACCTCTTCCTTATCTTATCATCATCATCATGTGAGACTCGAACTCACAACCTTCAGACTATGAGACTGACACTCTGCTTACTGAGCCAACGAGGCCTGGATATGGGGAAACCGTTGACCTTAGTCAAGGTTATAACCTTTCCAGGTTTTACAAAGTTCACCGCTAGCATGCCAAAATCTATTTCAATGTCACAATACCTTTCCATAGATTAAATGTCAGAGCAATTTTCGCGATGCATCTTTTTCACGTCTGATACCAAACCTGCAACCTTGAGAGAGCATTTGTTCTCCATTCATACGTTCTGATTGTATTTTTTGTGTGCCCAACATATCCTAGTGTAGCAGAGTGACTCTGCTCAATGGCCTCGCAGGAGACCGGGGTTCGAATCCCGGGCGTTACATTGGTGCCGTGTTTCCCTGTGAGAGGAGGTCAAAAGGGGGATGAGTGTAGCAAGGTGTCTCACTGCCTCAGTCTGATGGCCTCAAAGGTCTAGTGCAGGGGTCTTCAACAGGGGGTCCGGGACCCCTAGGGGGTCCAAAGAATCACTTCAGGGGGTCCTCCAAATCTTTGTGTGATAGAAACCTTTTGTTCTCCTTTTTTATATTTACCACTTTATATTTACCACCCTATCGTCCATATTCGGAGAACTTTATCCAAAAATAGCAGATCTACAAGATCACAACGCCTCGCAGTGCGAGTCGTTGTGAGCTTGTAGATCAGCTATTTTCGGCAAAAAGAGAAGACCAAGTACAGAGCGAAAGGTCAACTTTATTAAGTATTGACGGTTCAAGTGGTTAAATATCTGAAAACACAAATTGACATGAATGCAAAACACAATGATGATTATGCTGTCAAACGATGAAACTATATGGAATCTAAAGGTTGTGGGGGTCCCTGCTTCAGCTCTCTCTCAACTAAGGAGTTACTTACTTACTTTTACTTACGCCGTCGACAAGGGACCTCCAGAGTTCACGGTCGCTGGAGTCCTTGGCCTAAAAACGTTGAAGACCCCTGGTCTAGTGTAATACTGAAGGATACTTGCTTAACTGGTAGTTTCAGACGTGGTAGAAATGAGACAGGAATTTCATTCAACTCTTTGTTTGTAGAACTTTCCCTCCATTACAGTCAACAAGTCAACAGCACGTTAGAACTGGTGTCCCCTCCTAATGAGTCTGACTATATTCCCAACCGAAATATTTGTTCCGTCTTATCACTTACATTGAGATAATCCCCAAAACATCCCCATTATTACCAAAACCTATAACACAGATAAATCCCCTTACACTAGTATGTCCCAGCTCCAGGGTCCATTGGTTCATATGGACATAGCTGTGGATCAATGGATAAGATGTTGTACTTTCACGCGGGAGACCTGGGTTTGAATCCCAGGTGTTACATTAGCTGAGTTTCATGTTGGAATAGACCTAGTAAAATCCTGCCCTGTGTGGGGCTCAATATGTGTCATCCATATGCTTCTTGTTTCAACACATTGTTTACTCATTATGATTTTTTAAAAGGTTGTAATCCTGCTGCACAACTCCATGTTTATCCGCGCTCATCCTGTGTTCTGCACTGAGCTGTGGGTGTGTGTGTGTATGTGTTCGTGCGTGCGTGTGTGTGTGCAGTGTGTAACTCTAGTCCAGGTCAGAAGCTTGGCTGGTATATGTGATGAAGCCTGTTTGCTGAATCATGAGTGTACATCCACATAATATTTGCGTGCTTTCGTGTTGTTGGCTATATAAGAAAATACGGTGGTGACTGTGAGTTTATTGTACTGGGCTCTGCTGCTGGTGCTGCCAGCAGCACTCTGTACGGCGCAATATTGGCAGATCGTGGCTACGTGCGGGCATGTGCATGTGCGCGGGCATGTGCACGTGAGTGCATGTGCGCAGCAGCCATCGAAGGGGGGGGGGGGGGGGGGGGGGGGGAGTGGAATCACTGCTAGACCCTGGGATATGGGTATATAGCTAGATATTTTTAAATGGGATCCGCGGGCTAATAAGTGACACTTTGGCCGGAGCCGGAGCCGGAACCGGAATTGGTTGTAACCCAAACTGATTCCCTGCGTTCCATGGCATCATTATTTAAGGGCCTACCCAACAGCCCTGGATGCAGCGTAGTTGGCACCCTGAGCAGTGGCGTTCCTGAAAATTGTGGGGCCCCCCTGCGAGGAGGGGGGTGGGGGCCCTTTTGCAAATGATGATGGAGTTATATCTGTTCAATGTTATATGATTCATACATAAAGGTTTCCTATGTAAATAAGCTGAAAAGCTTACTAGGATCTCCTTTTAGTTGACCTTGTACCAGTGAACTGTACCGTCATGAAACTGTACCTTTTCCTATGCAAACTTCTAATAAAGTCTTCAATCAATCAATTAATCTCTCTGGAAGAAGTTGCACATGAACTCTGCTGGCGGACTGAGGCGCTCAAACACAACCACTAGCTAAATACAGGGACGGACTGGGACTAAAATTCAGCCCTTTCATCTTGACTAGACCAGCCCCCACAACCAGCGCTCGCGCAGATACTCTACCGACTCGTCGGGTCGAGGGGAGCACATATAAATACACAATTAAGCTTTTAATACCACAACTTTTACACCACCAACAAGCGGAGTATGAACATGATTAGTGCCAACTCTTCCAGAGGGAGATTGACACTAGAAACTCAGCTGTTAAAGGGCCTACACCATGCTTTTAAAACTATATTTTTTGTATAAATATATGCTCAAAATTGAGTCTTAGACAGGTTTTAACCCTTAACAAACACTCTGACCATTCTTTTTGTTTGTTCTAGCTCTACTATAATGAGGCTCTCCAGCTGCAATACCAAAACGGCCTCTGTTTGCTCAGGGGCGCATCTAGTGGGGTTTTTCCAGAAAAAAAAAGTTTTTGAAAAAAAAAAGTTTTTTAAAAAAAAAGTTTTGAAAAAAAATGTTTTTGAAAAAAAATTTTTTTTACTCTGCATTGCATTTTTTTGAAAAAAAAAAACGGGAAACGAGAGTGACGTCACTCTCGTCAACTCTCAGAACAGCACTGTTCTGAGAACCCGTGGAAAGCTTTTCATCTCTGTCTGCCCAAAACCAGAGAAAGACACAACGGTCAGAAATAGGACTTTGTGAGGATAGAAGGTGCCAGTGGGACCCCAAAAAAAGGTTTTAAAATAGAAAAAGTGAAAATTCATGGTGTAGGTCCTTTAACACAAAGCAATCTGTTGGACATTGAGTTTGATATGTCCATTCTAAACAACTGTTGCAGTGGGCCGCTAGGCTAGGGGGCTGCCCAGTGGCAAAAAAAAAAAAAAAAAGTTTTTTTTTTTTGTGGGGGCCCCCTCTGCTGGAGGCCCCCCTGCATTGCGGGGGTTGCGTGCCCCTCCCCTACGCCACTGACCCTGAGGTGTCTTACTAGTTATTTTTAAATGCAAAAAATATATAGGCCTTAATGTGAGTGTACTTACCAGATACTATTTAGCGTGTCTACCTTTATTATACACAGTGAATTTATGCTATTCTTAAAGGGATCCCTGGCTAATACGACAAATATGCCTTAATACTTTATAGGCTAATTGTCCTCTATAAATACAGTGTAAAATTAAAAACACCTTAATTATTTTATTTCTTCTAGAAATAGCTAATCTTTCACTCAATAGGGGAAATGCCTGTCGCAAGTTGATGATGCCATAAATGTAATTTGTGCTCTATCCCTATGGAATTTATGGCATGCATACATGTGCAAATAAAAACACACTTAATATTTCCTATGGTTAATATGAGCATCAAATCAATATTTCAAATGTGTCTGTGTTTTGTTTTTTTGCACATGCATGCCATAAAAATGACACATGACATTTATGACATCATCAACTTGCGACAGGCATTTCCCCTATTGAGTGAAAGATTAGCTATTTCTAGAAGAAATAAAATATTTAAGGTTTTTTTAAATTGACATTGTAGTTATAGGGTGTGCCAAAATGTAGTTCTAAGAGCGGCCATTTCTTGGGTAAACACAGCCTTACACAGGTGTGCTGATTAGACTATAGCATTAGTTCTATGCAATCAAACAATAGAAACACCTGTGTTTTTACCCAAGAAATGGCCGCTAAGGACTACAATGACGTAGGCGCTGGCACACACTTAAGGCATATTTGTCGTATTAGCCAGGAATCCTTTTAATGCAGACTACAAAACAAAACAAAGCGACAAAGCTTCTTCTGCCACCGGATGAAACAACCTGTTTACCATGGTGACACGAGGTTAGTGACACCTGCATCTCTTCATGTGGGGGTGGATTAAATGGTGCATGCATGCTTGTTAAGTGACTTGAGCTCTTGATAATTAGAAGCAGCAGTGAGTGATTATTAATTTGTTTCAACAAAAGAAGAAGAACCACGACCGCTAGGGGGTGCTAATTGACTGAGAGTGTGTGTGTGTCAGTGCACATCATGTGTGAGAGATGTGGTGAGGAGACGCGCGCACGGAGCAGCAGATGAGATGAGATGCAGGGCTGCTGAGGAGAGAGAGAGAGAAGCAGGCTGTGCGTATCTGACTGTATACCTAACCTACAACTGCTCTGATGCCGAGCGAGGAGCCCGGGAGGACATTAATATCCACGTTCTGTTTCTGTTCATTTCTCACAGTGCAATCTGTTCATTTTGTTCTCAACAAGAAGTTGATGGCCGTGTGTTGAGCGCGTGTGTGCATGCATGCGGGACCATGAACTTTTTCTAGGAGCTGCACGCTGCGATCGCTGCCTTGTGGAAAACTCGTGAAGGTAAGTCTTCATGCATGGATGGATGGATGGATGGATGGTATTTATTTATGCAGGTCAAGTCGCAGAATAATTGTTTTGGATGTGTTTTGCAGCACCTGCATGGGTTTATAGTTATCCACTTGTTTTATTTATTTGTTGTTTTACCACCATTGCAAAGTGCAAAATTACTGAAATGCTGTGTCTTACGTAACAAGAGGCTCAAATGCTGAGTTAATAGGCTACTGTTGCTGAACTGCCAGAATATTTAAGAAACATCTTCAACACATGATGCCATATAGCCTATTAATTGTGGGCTGAGAGATTTGCTTTAAACGTGTGGCTGGAAAACCTACACAACGACATGAAATGTTCAAGTATAGCTTAATTAATTTCTTCATGGAAAGAGTTTAGAATTATTGCTGCGAGCTCTGGATGTGTGACAGGTAGTATAGAAGAACATATTTACTGTGAATGAAAAGAGTGAATGCTTAACAAAACGTGTGTTTATCGAGCTGATTACTAAGGATGCTTAATTAGCAGTCTGTTGTGAGTGATTGATTGCCTTGATTGACTGTCTTTTTGTTTGGCCACACTTCATTGTCTCTGTTGACCCAGCATGCTGGGTAGAGGGAAGCAGAGGTCTGTTGACCCAGCAGCTTGCTGGGTAGAGGGAAGCAGAGGTCTGTTGTTGACCCAGCCTGCTGGGTAGAGTGAAGCAGAGGTCTGTTGTTGACCCAGCCTGCTGGGTAGAGTGAAGCAGAGGTCTGTTGTTGACCCAGCTTGCTGGGTAGAGGGAAGCAGAGGTCTGTTGTTGACCCAGCTTGCTGGGTAGAGGGAAGCAGAGGTCTGTTGACCCAGCAGCTTGCTGGGTAGAGGGAAGCAGAGGTCTGTTGTTGACCCAGCCTGCTGGGTAGAGTGAAGCAGAGGTCTTGATGTTGATCAGAGGAGACATGGAGTTCATTCACTGTGGATATAAGTTGATTTAGACTGGAGAGCAGTCATTCTTTATTTAATTTGGACCCCTCCCCCCAGTTTGATATCCATTTGATACTTATTTTGATTTAATCGCTGGGGACCCAATACACTGAAACCTCAGTGTTAATGTATAGCCTATAACTCTGAGAATGTACAAAAGGGACTCTTAATGTATCGATTTGGTTCCACTTGTACACTCTCAGAGTTACAGACCCCATAAGGGTCCATTTGGTTCCATTTGTACACTCTCAGAGTTACAGACCCCATAAGGGTCCATTTGGTTCCATTTGTACACTCTCAGAGTTACAGACCCCATAAGGGTCCATTTGGTTCAATTTGTAGACTCTCTGCAGGCTAGATACAGACCCATACGGGTCCATTTTTGTACACTCTCAAGATTTAGAGACCTATACAGTAAGCGTCATTTGGTTCCATTTGTAGCCTACACTCAGAGTTTTTTGGACCCCCTGTGGTCACTCTACCACATGTTGTGAACCAGTGAATTAGAATTAATGACTTGTTAGTTGTTTTCTTCTTTAATATGCAGTGCATCCACTGTGTTTGATTGATTGATTGATTGATTGATTGATTGATTGATTGATTGATTGATTGATTGATTGTCTTTATTGACAAAGTGCAATAACATTTGTAACTACATCTGTCAAAAGGATAAAACACAAACGTCTTGAGAGCTTACTATTTCTTCTTTACTGTGTGCTGTGTGTAATGTCGCCTCTGTATGCGTGCGTGCGTGTGTGCGTGCGTGTGTACGGTGCGGTGCGGTGCAGTGCGTGTGTGTGCGTGCGTGTGTGTGTGTGTGTACGTGTGTGTGTGTGCGTGCGTGTGTGTAGCATTCATATGGCGCGTGCAACCATAAACATGTCAAACAAATCGCTGCTGTCGGGTGGAAACCTCATTATGTCCAGAACTGTTACTTTTCAGAATTCAAATTCAAAAACAGCAAAACATATATTTTGCTGTTTTTTGTTGTCGCTGCAGTGTGATCAAGTGGAGCATTCATTGATGAACAAACACAGACAGTTAGGATGACTGATAGGAGATCAGAGGTTTCTGCCCTGACAGCAATGCAATCGTCGTTGTCGGGTGGAAACCTCGTATGTCCAAAACCTTTTTAAAAATCATTTTTAAAAAACATTTTTAAAATGTTTTAAACTAGTGAAAACAGCCGATCCGCAAGCACAACGCCTCGCGATGTGTGCTTTTAGATCAGCTGTTTTCACTAGCTTTGTGTGACAGTGACAAAATGCAATATTCAAGAGCGTTTCTTTTTTTTCCTTTTCATGCTGAGAACCTTGAAGAGTAAAAAAGAAAAGACAAGAAAAAGCCGGCCCCACGCTGCCTGCCAGACAGACTAATCTAAATACTGGAAGACTAACTATGCCTTCAGAGAGCAGCTTTCTAATTAATATTTGGTGTTCTAAGCGTACGCAGAGCACTGAGCTGTGGTTTGAAATAGTTTGGTGCCCATATGTCACACACTCAGACATTTGTCACCAGTGCGCCTCGGCAATAACAGTAATGCAGCTTATGACGAGCTCTTAGCTTAATTGAAAGGGTCACACCCCTGAAGATGCTGCTGTATACACTGAGTCACTAGTGGTGGGCCCAGAGTCACAATAGGCCACACAGAGAGAAATGTTTAGATATGTTTTATTTTTTATGCATTAAATTTCCCCACGTTTATTTCTGAGCCAATATATAGCTCTGGAGTCTGCAGGAAGGTATAGTCAAAAAGTTTTGATTGATTAATTGGATACTTTATTAGTCAGAAATGTAAACGGCAGGTGGTACAGTAAGAAAATAAAGCTAGAATGATAACACAAAAAAGTCTGGGGGATTTATTTTCCATTGTGGTCCTATGTATTCAATTCATCAACATAACAAATTAACACAGTAATGTATTCAAATAATACATCAACAATTACAAACACTATATGTACAAAAGAGATTGGAAAATTATATATACCTCCCCTTTTGTGTCCCAGATTTTTTTCTCCCTTTTTTTTTTCATTTCTTTTTTTCAGGCCAGTTTTGAAAGAAACCAGTGTTACACATCCTTTAATTCAGTGGTTCTCAACCTGTGGGTCAAGGACCCTCAGGGGGGGTCCCCAAATTATTTCGGGGGGTCCCCAGATGATTAACTTAATGTTCAACATTGTTTTCTCACTCAACAGTGAACAAACCACCATAAAGTTTAAGTGTATAGAGGATATAATTATGCACATTTCTAAAGTGACAATTTAAGGACTTTTTAATACATCTAAACATTGGCCAAATTGTCAAATATTAGAGGCAGAAATTGAGAAAATAGCTGATCTACATGCTTGTGAGCATGTAGATCTGCTATTTTCACAATAGAACTGTGTTATACAGAATGTAATGCCTCAACTCTTAGTGCTCGTTAGGGTGGGGGGGTCGCCACTCGGCAGTTAAAATATGATTATTATGGGTGTCGTGGCCTGAAAAGGTTACTTGAGAACCACTGCTTTAATGGATGGTGTCAGGACATTCCACATTTTGGTGGCAGAGTAGTAGAATGACAATTTCTCCATGTTTTTTCTAAATTTGGGTGGTGCCACCAGATCATGGTGGCTCCTCCTAGTGCTGTGTCTGTGATTGTCACTCACTTTGGTGATAGTAGTGGTAGTTTGACAGGTACAGTATGAGGGTATTGAGAGGGCACTGTCTCTTTGACTATCTTAACCCATTTAGAACGGGTAGGCCTACACATTATTGTGTATCATTATTTTATGCTTTAACTATTGGAAAGAGAGACTAATGCTGCATTCACACTGCAGATATATAGTTGAACGTTTAGCTTGCTTGGTCAATGTTATCTCAATGGAAACCAGCTTTAAAGCTTCCAAACCTTCGTTTGGTGTGTGTCCTGTATCTTTAAAGCTGGTTTCCATTGAGATAACATTGACCAAGCAAGCTAAACGTTCAACTATATATCTGTAGTGTGAATGCAGCTTAAGAGACTACTATGTCAGTGGTTCTCAAACCTTTTCATGTGAAGGACCCCGAAAATGATATGTATTTGGCCACGGACCCGCATCTCAAAATATTTAGTTCCAGGGACCAACCAGAAGCAAAATTTGAGTTATAAACGTTCGCTTTGAAAATACATAGTCAAAGATTTGCACACATTTTCACGACTTTTTCAAAAATAGCAGATCTACAAGCTCGCAGCGCGGCACTCGGTGCCACGCTGTGAGCTTGTATATCTGCTATTATTCACTGGTTAAAGCATTCAATAATTCTAGGCCTAATAAATACCAATCCTTTTGTGTAAGCCTGTCTTCTATCCTGACTGAGCCATCCCAGACTGTAGTGTGTGTTGGAATTAGGTGGGCAGAGAAGTACTGTAGTCCTATCAGTTTGTTTTGGGAGGTCTGCAGCTTAATTCTGTAAATTCAGATTTGCGTACATCATTGTGAAATGTGTCCACCTGTACCTGTATACAGGCAGTATAAGCTAAGTCAGATTCCTTTATAACCACTTTTAACCCTATACTTACCGCTATGTGTTATGTAGCTTTATTACCCGGCTTGGTTGAATGCTTGATTCTGATTGGTCGAGCGTTGAAATCAGCGGTGAATTATAGGCATATAATGACCGCTCCGCTCTATAATTCACCGCTGCCTAATCAAAGGCTCAGAGCAGCTGCTGTATTCAGGCTGCACTGCGTGGATTTTGTGCCGTATCCAACATGGCAGCCATCTAAACAAACACACAGCGACATTTACAACTAAACGTTGCTCTCAAGAATGTTTTTAAAAACATTTTAGGCGAGAAATAGACGGCGCAGTAACAGAAAATGGATTCTATTTGATCAGCACTTGTTTTCCAAGGCGACCGTGTAGCGCTGTGGGCGACGCACTTTCAGTGGTGTGTAAACAATGAAATACTTTGTTTTGTTTTTAGTTTTGAGTCAAATTATTAATTCTATTTATTAGCCGGGTAATAAGTGCTATAACGTCTTGCTGCTTGGTCATTATGGCTTATATGGACACTTCAGGCTGATAATTCCCCTCAGCCCGTCGTGTCCATATAAGCCATAATGACCGCGCAGCAAGACTTTATCGCATACTGACTATCTTCATCTGTTTTTGCTGAATGTTCGCCCATTATGGCATGCCCAGCATAGGGATGCTGGGGTTCATGTGGTTACATCACCCAAGGATTCTTTCTTGCTGTGTGCATGAGTTGTGTAGTATAGTATAAGTATACCAGACGAATAAGGGCGAAAAGCGACCTCACCCTAAAGGGCGAGGTCGCGCATGACGGAATTCGCACAGAACGGAATTAATTTGCAAGTCTGATTCAAGTTGCGGTTGGTTGTTTAAGTTGGACAAAATGAGGACAAAATATTTTCCCAAATATATGACTGACGTCTGACATCATAGATGTCTATTATTGCGACCGTCAGGTCGCAAGTTACTATGAAAAGCTCCACCGACTGTCAGTCAGTCACGTCACGTCACATCACACTTTTCCCCTACTCATATCTCCGCCAACGTTGCCCCGCCCTTTCCATGCCAAACTTTGCACACACACACACACACACACACACACACACACGCGCGCACACACACACACACACACACACACACACACACACACACACACACACACACACACACACACACACACACACACACACACTCCTTGGCTGCCAAACCACAACCTCCACCCCTCATTTCTCACATGGCCCTTTTCTAGCGCCACCATGAGGCAGATTCTTGCAAAACACCTTTTTGGACACTGCTCCTACAGATTTTGCCCTAAAATCATGCAAAGCGGTACACAGTATGTCTAGAGTCCTGTCATCAACATGGATCTGTCCCGTTTAGTTAGCCTAGTTCCAGACCCTGAATCGCTAGCCACACCCCTTTAATTTTTTTGTTTCGGCGATTCATAGTGCCACCATCAGGCCGATTTTTTGAGGCTATAGACTGTGAGACGTTGAGGCGTTACCCTCTGACGTTACTGACAAGATGTGACGGTTTCATAGTTAACTGTGACCTACGGTCGCAATAAGTAAAGGTGATATTTGTACTAATAGTGTCATCTCAGTGAACACATAATATGACGTTTTGAATGCAATGCAGAGAGGCCTGTTGTGTACTTTTAATCACAAGAGGATTAGTTTTGTGTTTGTTTACCAAGTGGCTTAAGGCTGGGAAGTTTCTTCAGCAAGACACAGTGCTTGTGCACTGCCTACAAATGTTCCTTTCTTCATTAGGGCTTGTTAAGAGGTCGTTTAGAACATCTGATATCCAAATAATATTTGGTTTTTCCCTGTAGGTTATCCCTTCAAGTTTCAACTTTGTTTTAGTTGTTCTTTCAACTATAAGTCAGACAACATACACTTATAATAGCTGAACGACTTGAAAAATATGACAGCAAATATATTTGCTGTCATATTTTTCAAGTCGTTCATAAAAAGCTAGATATATTATATCTAGCATTTTTTGGCTCATTTGTGACACCCAATTTGTATCAGAAAAATGCTTAATCAATCCCTCCTTTTAGGATTAGTAATGTAATCTTAAAGGACCATTAATAAGTTAAATAAATACGTTCTTCTCATGCAAACTCCACAGCCCCAGAAGATCACATTTGAAACAGCTCATTATTTGATAGAGTACATTAAAGAGGGAGGGTATTACAGAATGCTGTGCAGTGGGAGTCAGCAAACCTTTTTGCCATTTTTTGTACCATTTTGAAAATAATTTTTTAGCTCACTGTCGGGTGTTGCACTCTGAAAATAGCAGATCTACAAGCTTGGAGATGGATTATTTTCAGAATGCAACCAAGTGTAAATTAAAATCAGCCATTATGATGCCATTAAGGCCTGCCAAAAATATATTATTTTTTGTTGGACAAAATCAACTGTAGATTTAGTCAACAAAAATCTTAGCCGATCTTTTCAGATGACTAAAATATGACTACAACTAAATGAAAATGTATTTCAAAATACATGTAGATTGTAGATTTTGATTATTATTACAAAACACATTAACCCCTTCAGCCCTATATAAATGTATATATTCCGGCCATTTGAAAATAGCAGATCTACAAGCTTACAATGCGTCGTGATGCAAGGCATTGTGAGCTTGTAGATCAGCTGTTTTCAAAATAAAATGTAAATACATTTTGAACATGTGATATGGGACATTTCTGCACAAAGAGTGTGTTTACTTCGGTACTTTAAGTACATTTTGATACCAATACTTTTGTACTTTTACTCAACTAAATTTTGAATTTCTTGTATCAGTGTATTCACATTGTAGTATTGATAATGGTATTTTCCCACCTCTGGGCGAGGCCGTTGAACGGGGGATCCTACTAAACATGTTGTTGGGTCAGATCAGATCAATACATAATCAGTGTTGATTAATGGGACGCCCACTGGCTCTAGTTCATCACGCAAGGACTAGTTGGACGGCTGGGGGGGGGGGGGGGGGGGCTATATTATACAAACAAAGTAGCTGACTGCTACGATTTAGAGCTTTTTTCTTAGCAAAATTTGAAAACTTCTCCCAATATACGTACACATTATTAGGAGCTTTTCCTTTTTTTAAATCCCAAAAAATAAAAAATAAAAGCGCTGTTTCCGTTCCGGTTACGTCATGTGTAATGGAGGTGATCCGAACCTCCCCACCCGGCTTCGAACTCGGGTCTCCCGCGTGCAAGTTCAATATCTTAACCGTTACTCCAAAGGGATATCCCTATGGAACGAGGGCAGATACTAGACTTTTGAGGCTTCAGGCTGGGGCTGCGACTCTCTCCGCCACACTCACCCCCCTTTGACCTCCTCCTACGGGGAAGCTCGGATCCGGGTCACGGCACCAATGTAACAGAGGTGATCCGAACCTCCCCACCCGGCTTGAACCCGGGTCTCCCGCGTGCAAGTCCAATATCTTAACCGTTACTCCAAAGGGATATCCCTATGGAACGAGGGCAGATACTATACTTTTGAGGCTTCAGGCTGGGGCTGCGACTCTCTCCGCCACACATGACGCCATCGGGCGACGTGACCTAACAAATGGTGACCCATGGTGACCCAGCGTCAAAACACCGCCATCTCTTCATATCTCCTCTGTGGCGAGTAATGTGTTCATGTATAATGTTGCTGTCAGGTAGAAGGAATTCCTTGTCTCTCGGCTTCAGCTTTTGACGACAAAAGAAAATAAATGTATTTTTGTTGTGCCTTGATGGCGTCATTATGCCTGATTTTACACTTGGCGCAAGCTGAGAATAGCCGATCCACAAGCAACCAAACACAGCTTTGATATGTACCGGTATAATGGTATATAATAGGCCCATCATAATGTTTGGGGATACGATATGAATAGGTTTCGTATTCTCAAAATGGTTATTTTTCCCTGCATCCATCTTTCTTGCGGCAAGATATGGCATTGTTTAGACCGGAGGTTGTTTATCATATCACACACAGAGATGAGAATCTGGTGCTTTATTTATTGGCAGCATCGCTGGACATTTGGTTGAGAAGAGAGAGGGAGGGAGGGAGGGAGGGTGAGAAAACGTTATGAATTATGGAATGACTTTGTCCAGAAGTTAGCGGCCAGCCCTATTCTCCAACTCTGAGGCTGAAGGAATGGTAAACATTTGAAATTCAAATAGCTCATGAGTCATGAGCCTGGTGGTGGAGGTATGAGAGAGAGAGAGACCATTAAAACCCATTTAGGCCAAAAAGTATTGAATGCTTTAACCAGTGAAAAATAGCAGATATACAAGCTCGCAGCGCGGCACCGAGTGCCGCGCTGCGAGCTTGTAGATCTGCTATTTTTGAAAAATCGTGAAAATTTTGAATTTTGACCCGATTCTATAAGTGTCTTTTGAATCCTTCTAAGGTTTTTTGAAAAACCCTATGTTTCTATGTCAGCAATCTGGCCAGCCATCGTCAAAGAAAAGGTCCTTTTCACTTTAACTGGAGCTCAGTTAGTCTGTTCTTGAGAGACTACTATGTCAGTGGTTCTCAAACCTTTTCATGTGAAGGACCCCCAAAATGATACGTATTTGGCCACGGACCCCCCATCTCAAAATATTTAGTTCCAGGGACCACTCAGAAGCAAAATTTGAGTTACAATCGTTTGCTTTGAAAATACATAATATTCAAAGATTTGCACACATTAAAGCTTGTATATCTGCTATTTTTCACTGGTTAAAGCATTCAATAATCCTAGGCCTAAATGGGTTAAGGCAGGAGACCATCACGTCTCTTCTTTTCATCCTTTTTTCTTTTTTTATTCATCCTTCTACAAAGGCAGAGAGACAGTGAAGACAGAGTGAAAGGCAACATGAGAGACTGTTAAGTGGACGGGTCATTGACTGCCCGTTGGGCATTGTGAGCGAGACAGAGGGGAGAGAGCTGGACGTTACAAGATGCATGAATGCATTCATATGCCGGAGAACAGCATCTTTTCCCTTCCCCTAGACGGCCATAAAATAGCCTATACTGACTTTGATAAAGTTAGCCAAGGGCCGAAAAATGAAACACATTCAGTGGTGCTGAAATATATTGTTGCTGTATATATTGTTGCTGTCTGGCAGAAACTATGTTTCAACTTTTTGTCTGTGTTTTGTTTTGTTTTATTTTATTTTATTTTATTTTATTTTATTTTATTTTATTTTATTTTATTTTATTTTATTTTATTTTTATTTTTGTAAATTAATCTTTTTTGTGACGCATTAGTCACACAAAAGTATCAAAAATATCTGCTATTTTCAGCATGAAACCAAGTGTAAGTATTGGTACAAATTATACTTTAAGTACCAACAGTAGAAAGTACTCATTATGCAAGTTTTTAAATGTATAAAAGTATTTTGAAAATAGTAGATGGTGAGTTACTGTAGATCGGACATGTACTGTACAAATAGTCAAAGTATAAATAGGGCTGAAGTGGTTTGTGTTTGTTTTGTGATAATAATCCAAATCTACAAAGTAACTACTTGTAAGTAAAGTTTTCTAATAATTGTATTGTAAGATTGAGATTGGATTGTAAGAACTCCAGTAAAGCTAAACCACATCAAAATTGTAATTAAATAGTACTTGAAGGGGAAGACCATGCACCCATTTTCAACATTGAACTTTGTCATTAAAGGTGTATTCAGTGATAATGAAAGTGGCCGGGGGTCATCTTGTCCCTTACTGGCTTTACAGTGTGGAAATAGTTTTTTATAGATTTTTTACACCATTATAATGTTCTCATTTTGATCATTAGACCCAATCACTGAATAGTCCTACGTCTCCAGCTTCAGGATATGTATGATACTGATTTACTACCAGACTGTGGCATTTTATGAGTTCAGTATAGTTTACAATCTAGACATTTAGCAGACGTTCTTAATTCAGAGCGACTGTGCTCAAAACTTGTATTTTGACCATCATAACTAAACATCATAACATAACTACGGCCATATTCTACCCTGATTGGTCGAGGACTGGCTGGCCACCTCTGAAAACCGAATCTAGCTATGCTCGTAACACGGGCCATGGTGGAAGTCCTTATATGGTCAGCACACATTCTAGTGAGGAGAATGAATGGAAAATGTACCAATTATATTTTTATGTGAATGAAATACAATCACTGAATATACCTTTAATATACCTTAGAGGAGTTAGTACAACGGTGTGATGTCATCGCGTACGTTGTGATGTCATCACGTACGTTGTGATTTTGCAATCCAAACCCCAAAATCAATCCTCCAGTTCTAGGCAACACAGAAGAGGGGGAACTCTTTTATTTTATTTCCACACAACTCCTCTAAGGCAGTGGTTCTCAACCTTTTCAGGTCGCGACCCCCACAATAATCATATTTGAACTGGGGACCCCCCACCCTGCACAAGCACTTGGAATTTTTGTTTGACTCGATCTATACCATTGTGAAAATAGCAGATCTACATGCTCACAACGCCTCGCGTTGCGAGGCGTTATGAGCATGTAGATCAGCTATTTTCACAATTTCTGCCTCTAATATTTGACAATTTGACCAATGTTTGACCAGAGGTACTGAAAAGATATTTGAAGTCCTTAAATTGACACTTAAGAAATGTGCAGATACCCTATATACACTTATACTGTATGTTTGTTTTTTACTGTTAAGTGAGAAAACAATGTTACATTTTAGCTAAACATCTAGGGACCCCCCCAAAATAATTTGGTCCCGACCCACAGGTTGAGAACCACTGCTCTAAGGTATATTAATGACATAGTTCAATATTGAAAATGGGTGGTCTTCCCCTTTAAGTAAAAGTACTGAAGCGGCCTATAGCCATAGAAGGCACCTGCCAAGCGAGCCCATAGGCGAGCGAGTCATTGTGACCAAAGAAACATAGGCAAGCTACAAAGCTCACAACTTTGCAACATGTTGTGATCTCAGCTTGTAGATCGATTAAAACATTTATTTCTTCAAACTAACATGAAAAGTTAAGTGGTGGGCTATAGTGGCTGTTGGGCGTCTTGAACGAGACAGAGGGTTAGGTGAGCAGAACATTACAAAATGCATGAATGCATTGCTTGGGTTAAATAGAATAGGCTATAGTAACAGCTGCTGTTGCCCACAACATGTTCCCTGTTTTGGGTTTTCTAGGGCGCGCTACAGGCAGTTGCGACAGCTATCGTGTCCGTATCGTCTGAGAATGAGTGGGGGAGGGTGTTCCAATTCATTGTCAATGAAGGTCACGTGGTTTTTTGTCGTTGCCGTGTCTCTTGGCCAAAAGACAGCCTTCGGTTGAGCGAGAGACACGGCAACGACATGAAACCACGTGACTTAGATAGAACATGCATTGGACTCCGCCTCCGCCCCTCATTCTCAAACGATACGGAGAAGATGTCTCACGCGTATGTCTGAGTTCCGCCTAGGACAGTGGTTCTCAACCTTTTTAGGCCACGACCCCAAAAATAATCATATTTTAATCATATTTTAACTGGGGACCCCCCCCACCCTGACGATCACTAAGAGTTGAGGAATTACATTTTGTATAATACGGTTCTATTGTGAAAATAGCATATCTACATGCTCACAAGGCATGTAGATCTGCTATTTTCACAATTTTCTGCCTCTAATATCTGACTATTTGGCCACTGTTTAATTTGTCATTTTAGAGGTATTAAAAAGTCCTTAAATTGTCACTTTAGAAATGTGCAGAAATCATCTATACACTTAAACTTTATGTTGGTTTGTTTACTGTTGAGAGAGAAAACAATGTTGCACATTAAGTTAATCATCCGGGGGTCCCGACCCACAGGTTGAGAACCACTGCTCTATAACAATGATAAAGAGCTATTTTGCTTCCTGACTGAATGCATGCTCTGTGTATTATAGTTACTGTCCCCTGGGAGTGAGGCTAGAAACAGTCCCTGTCGGGTGTGTGGGGGGGGGGGGAGTGTTATGAAGTAAATAAAGTTGAACCTTGAATGAGGAGCATATCGCTGTTGTCGGACAGAAACCTCCTATCGTAGCCCGGTCCCATCCTAATTTACAGTACACTTTAAGACAGAATAAGACATAATAAAGCCATAATAAGAAACAATGTGTTGGTAATTAGAACTAATATGTTTTATTAGACAGAAACAAAGACAGAATAGCAGAACGAGCGGATACATTCTCTGACATCGGTACCTGCCGCGGAACTGCCGATAGGACCGGCAGTAGGACCGGCGGCCGCCGCACGGACCGGCAGGTCCCGTCGCGGTAAACTGCCGGTCCGTGCGGTGGTGGCTGCTGCGGCAGTTACCAGCGATGCCGGTCCTACCTATTAACAGTTCCGTGGCTGCCGGTCCTATCGCCGGCGATGCAGCACGACTGGCGGTCGAACTGCCGGTCGGCAGGTGCCGGTGCCAGAGAATGTATCCGAATGCTATATTCTGTCTTTGTTTCTGTCTGATAAAACATATTAGTTCTAATTACCAACACATTGTTTCTTATTATGGCTTAATTATGTCTTATTCTGTCTCAAAGTGTACTGTAAATTAGGATGGGACCCGCCGTATCCCTATAATAAAAAAAGGAACGGTTTTGGACACACAGGGTTTTTCATTTTGGAGTTACATCCTGGCAAGCCAGGTATAACTAAAACTACACTACCCCAAAGTGGTCTAGCCCTTGAAACATTTCTGAAATGTGGAGATGTACGGTACAAGGTTTGTGGGCTGACAGGCAGGCAGCGCGGGGGGAAATGCAGTTGTCTGGGCTAAGCAGCTTTGACAGGCCGGCTGTGTGAAGGACACTTGCTGCAGGAAGGTGGATTACTGTGAGTCCAGCAGAGCACAGCGTGGATCACTTCATGACACAGTCAGTCATCTGCCTTCATCTGCAGCCACGGAGCCTTTCACCAGGGGCGTCACAAGGGGGTTGAAATAAAGTGGGACTGAGTTACTAGGGCCCAAGGTGGAAGGGGGCCTTAATTATTATTTAATACTTTAGCTATTGGAAAAATAGCAGATATACAAGCTCACGGTGCCGCGCTGCGAGCTTGTAGATCTGCTATTTTTGAAGTCGTGAAAATGTGTGCAAATCTTTGAATGTGTGTATTTTTTAAGTGAACATTTTTTGTAACTCAAATTTTGCTTCTGGGGGGTCCCTGGAACTATATATTTTGAGATGGGGGTCCGTGGCCAAATACATATCATTTTGGGGGTCCTTCACATGAAAAGGTTTGAGCACCACTGACATAGAAACATAGGTTTTTCAAAGACTTTTTCAAGATTAAAAAAAAAAATAGCAGATCTACAAGCTCGCAGCGTGGCACTATAGGTGCCGCGCTGTGAGCTTGTAGATCTGCCATTTTTCAATAGTTAAGGCACACAATAATGCGTAATAATGCGTTCCCTGCAGTCTAAATGGGTTAAACCCAACCTCCCCCTATGAAGAACATGCATGGGGGGGGGCCCGCAGTGAATCCTCGTACCCAGGGCCCAGAATTTGGTGTGACGCTCCTGCCCTTCACACAACATCATGATCACTGCCGGCAACAACTGCTCTGATGTTATACTTGTGTAAAAAGTGGCCACAATGAGAATGATGGGCACGTGATGATAAGTCTGGGTACCTCAATGTTAAATTGTCTACTTTAGAATTAAATGTGTGCTTTATAAAAAAAAAATGTCTGAGATAAGGCAAAGTATAGGTGATTTGAATATACGTGAACATCCTGACATTTAATGCAATATTTGCATATTTCACTTTCAAATAAGATAAACAAAGAGTCTCTATGAATCTCTTATTTACCAGTGACCCGGACATCAGTAAATGGTTGAACTTATACAGTACGTACACCTAAGGTGTAATGTCAACCATTTAAACCCCATACGTTAGTGGTGCGCGGATGGGCTCCGAGCGTCATCCGAATCCGGACGCAAAATTCATTAACCGCCCATTATCCAACCGCATTATTTATATTATCCAATTTACAGAACCAACCGCAACTGCAATCAAATTATTATAATTTTCTGGTATTCTCAGTTTTCTTAGTTGTGCTATCACCACTCTGATCTAACGCGGACAGTTTCTGTTGGCACTTGGCAGATGGGCGGACCCGGAGAATCTCTCCGGGAGTCTCCGGCCAATAGCATGTGTTCTCCTCCCCCCACCCCCCTCTGCTCCTCTGCTCAGCGCAGAGAATCCTGCTGCGTCATGATGTCAAAGAATTCGGTGCTACGCCCCTCTTCTGCATTCTGATTGGTTAGGGAAATTCTACCCTTACTCCAACAGTGATTTGCCCAAGGCTTACTTTTCTTCCAATCGCCAAAATAAGCCTGGGTTTCCGAGGCTATGCTATCACAGACATGGATTCATTTAGCCTACGGAATGTCCGTTTGTCTTTTTTTTTTTTTTTTTTTTTTATCGGTGGCGGTGCTGCGCTCTGCGCTGACCGTACGGAGGTCGCTCTAATACCATACCTACACACAAAGGAATGAACCTAACATATGCAATAGCATTCTATAAGCAGCAGTAAACACTAGTT